>NC_043714.1:78385539-78483742 GCF_006229205.1 Suricata suricatta
GCCGCAGCCGCGCGTCCTCCCGTCACCAGCGCAACCCCCCGCCTCCGGCCCCGCCTCCATGCCTCCCCGCTCCCGACGCCAGGGGGCGCAGCTGCGAACTCGGTGCGCGTGCGCAGGCGTGCGGCCGGCAGGGAGTCGGAATCCGGCCGGAGGGCGCGCGCGGCCTGCTGGGAACCCGGTCTGAGGGCTCCGCCCACGAGGCGAGACCCCTGCTGAGACCCGCAGAGCTGGGGTCTGCCCGGGAGACGCCGCAGGCCTTCTGGTAGTCCCACCGTCCGCACGCTGGCCGACCTTTCCAAAGGGATCGCCCCGGAGACTCTCCATGTCCCTGTGGTGGGTGCAGTCGACGTTTCAGGCGTCTCAGTGTGGATTTGGTGTCATTTTACCTCCGGAAACTACATCGGACCCCCTGAATCTCAGATTTCACTTTTCCTGAATTTTGGAAAGTTATCAGCTATTGTCTCTTAAAATATTGGTTCTCCTCCATTCTCGTAGTCTCTTTCATAATTTTTTAGTTAAGTTGGGTGATCTGTATCCTCCGTGTCTGTATTATTTTCTAATCGTTTTGCTCTGTCATTCCTAACTCTTGGTAATTGCTTAGTTTCATCTTTACTAGCGCTCTCTTCGGCATTCTCTAATGTGTCTAGCTTCAAGCTTTTCAAAACCATTATTACCTATATCCATTTTTAAACGTTGCATTTGACTTCCGTTTCTAAGCTTAGCAGCCAGAAACTCCCACAACGCAATCCAGAAGCCCACACCACTCGGTTCCTGGCCACACCCTGCATCCCACGATCAGAGAAACCGCAAAAGGCCGGAAGCTCAATTTCAAAAATCCTCAAGTGAGTTCTTGTGCCGTAGCTCACTCCTGCAGTGCTCCACTGCTGTCCCGACTCCTCGGAAGCTCTCTGACCAGGACTGTCGCACCATTCTTGCATCTCCCTTTTGGGCCATTCTCACACTTAACACCCATACCCTTGGACAAGCGTCTTTGCTATTTTGCCTGGAGCTCTGTCTCCATTGCAAGCACCTGAAAATACCAACCCTGGATGAACCCGACTGTTCTCCATCGTGACTACCAGAGAAACCACACACCCAGGCTGGCTGGCTTCACTTAAAACTTAAAATGAGGGGCGCCTGGTCGGCTCAGTCGGCTGAGCGTCTTACTCCGGCTCAGGTCATGATCTCAGGTCATGATCTCACGGTTTTTGGGTTCGAGCCCCGCATTGGGCTCTGTGCTGACTGCTGGCTCAGAGCCTGGAGCCTGCTTCGGATTCTGTGTCTCCCTCTCTCTCTGCCCCTCCCCTGTTCACGCTCTGTCTCTCAAAAATAAATAAATGTAAAAAAAAAAACCAACCTTAAAATGAGTACTTCACACTCTCCTGCAATCTTGTGATGTTGTCAAGTAGGGCAAGGCCTTTACTCTCCAAGAGACCATCAGAATTTCTCAGGCCTCTCTCGTTGAACCTCCCAGAGGGGACCAAAACTCTTATCACCAAAACCAAAGACCACCCATATCCATCTCCTGCTCTTCACCTTCCTTCCTGAAAATGTGCAGGCATTATTTCCCTGCTCCTGCCTAAGGCAGTCCCTCCCCTGGAAAAGTGGAACCTGCTCCCTTTCAAAGATCCTGCTTAGCTAGCTCCTCTCCTAATTGTTTGTTTGTCTTTCTCTATTTAATTATATCCATGAGCATACAAATACACTGATATTTTTCATTACAAACAGACAAAAGAACTCCTTTAACTCCACATCTCCCTCCCAGGTCTATGCTGCCCCTCAGCCTCCCTGGTGGCTGCGCTGCTCAAAAGACTTCCTGCAACTCTTACCTGTTTCTCTTCTCATCCTCCAATTCCATGGAGCACATCCCCGTTGAAATCACTCGTTGCTGACTCCAGTGTACGTTTTTCTGCTGTCATCCGGTTGCCCAATCAGGAACATCCCACATGTTGAGGCTGACTTACTCTTGTTGATGGGAGCGCCAGATGTGCAAATTCAGGGTTCTGATGACTGTGTGTGTCATATGCATGTAACACAACAGGGTGTCAGTATTCTGGCCAAGGACAGCAGATAGTATATGTCCACATATTCTAGAAAGATGCAAACACCTATATTCAGGGTTTCTAGGATGTGGCTGGCCAATGTCTGCTTCATAATCCCTTGCCCTTCACCATTCTAGGTAAGTGTAAGCTAGGAGGTGAGAGGGTGAATGAAGATGTAGACCCGCTAGTGTGTTTCCGTCCTCCTTGCCCACCTCCTGCCAAACATAGGTGAAAGAATTTCTATACAGAAACAATTAAAGTATGGATAAATATATATTAGAGGGAGAGATATCCAAAATAAAACCCAGATGGAAATTTAACATCGATGCAACAATGAAACAATTGAAGTGGAAAACATTACCAAGGTAAAAAGGAAACTACATTCTGTTAAGAGAGTATGAATTATTAACAATATTGTGAACTTTAAAAATAAACCTACTGGGGTGCCTGGGTGGCTCGTCGGCTAAGCCTCCGACTTCGGCTCAGGTCAGATCTCACATTCGTGGGTTCGAGCCCTGCGTCAGGCTCTGTGCTGACAGCTAGCTCAGAGCCTGGAGCCTGCTTCTGGTTCTGTGTCTCCTTCTCTCTCTGCCCCTCCCCCTCTCATGCTCTGTCTCTCTCTGTATCAAAAATAAATAGAAACATTAAAAAAATTTTTAAAAAATTAAAATAAATAAATAAATAAATAAATAAACCTACTGGTTATTTTGCCAGCAAAAATGGGCTTATTTGGTAATAGCAGAGAATTGCAATTCAGGATAAACAAGCTAAAGCAAAACTGTAGGCAAGTCTTCAGAGCAAAGGAGAGCAAAGCTATTTTATAGAGGAAAGTTGGTTGTACAGAGTACCTACCTGCAAGTGAGTAGGACACCAAAGTTGTATCTCCTTCGGCCTGGTCTCCCAAAGGCTGCAAGGAGTGGTGAGCTCCCTCTGCTGGCCTCCCAGCTCCATCTTAAACGAAGTTTTCTTTATTCAGTTTCACACTCTATACAGTTGGACTCTAAACAACACACTGTTGAACTGTGTGGATCCACTTATATGTGGATTTTCTTCAGTAAATATATTAGAAAATGTTTTGGAGATTCGTGACAATTTAAAAAGACTTTCAGGGGGCCCTTGGGTGGCACGGTAGGTTAAGCATCCGACTTTGGCTCAGGTCATGATCTCCCGGCTCCTGCGTTCTAGCCCCATGTCAGGCTCTGTGTTGACAGCTCTGAGCCTGGAGCTTCCTTCAGATTCTGTGTCTCCCTCTCTCTCTGCCTCTCCCCGGCTTCTGCTCTCTTTCTCTTTCTCTCTCTCTCTCTCAAAAATAACGAGATTATACAAAGTTAAAATTTATCAAAACTTATACACACAAATACTCAGAGATCATATATAGTGCCATTCATAGTGAAGAGAAATAGAAGCAAACTAAAGATGCAGTATGAAATCATAGCTCCATAAAATTAACTGCAATACTCTTCAAAAGAAAGTTACAGGGGCTCATGGGCTGCGCAATTGGTTAAGCTTCTAACTCTTGCTTCCGCTCAGGTCGTGATCTCATAGTCATGGGTTTGAGCCCCACATCGGGCTGCACTGATGGTACAGAGCCTACCTGGGATCCTCCTTCTCTCTGCCCCCCTCCCTCTTATGCACTCGGGTTTTCCTCCCTCTCCTTCTCTCTCTCTCTCTCCCCCTCTCTCAAAATAAATAAATAAACTTTTAAAAACGAAAAATAGAGTGAAGAAAATTCATGGAGCTGTTGCTGCAACTGTGCCAGAAGGACTTAAAACCTCACAATTACTGTGAGATACCTTTTAATCTTAAATTGAAAATACAGCTTTGGTGTGGGTGTCGGATTGCTATAAGACATACCTATAGACTCCGATACGATTTGAGAAAAAGCCACGTCATTCTGTGACAACTGTATGTAAAAGGAAGTTGCAAGATCTAAAGCTGGAGAACTCAACGCCAGCACAGGATGGTTTGACAAGTGTAGAAATAGGTTTGGCTTATACAACGTCAAGAGACACAGCTTCTGCGGCCCAACCGACAGCAGATGAGTGCCTAGAGGCCGTTTGGAAACTTGTCGAGAAAGAACAGGGCCCACCTGGGGGGCTCAGTCGGTTGAGCGTCCAACTTCGGCTCAGGTCATGATCTCGCAGTTTGTGAGTCTGAGCCCCGCGTCAGGCTCTGTGCTGACAGCTGGGAGCCTGGAGCCTGCTCGGATTCTGTGTCTCCCTCTCTCTCTGCTCCTCCCCCTCACGCATTCTGTCTCTCTCTCTCTCTCAAAAATGAATAAACATTAAAAAATTGCTTTAAACAAAAACCATTGAGAAAGGACATCTGCCTAAACAGGTTTTTCATGCAGATAAAAGTGCCTTATCAAGGGGTAAACATGCCACAAAGAACATTTATTAGTAAGGAAGAGAAGTGGGCACCAGGACTTAAGGCAGAAAGGGAGAGGCTAACTCTACTGTTCTGTGCAAATTCAGTCTCATTTATTATTGTGACTGTCCTTATCCATAAAACTGCTGACTGCTGGGCTTTGAAGGGAAACAATAATCACCAGCTGCCACTCTCTCGGTTGTCCAAGAAGGCCTGGATGAGAATTTGTTTTCTGGATTGGTTCCATCAATGCTTCGTCCATGAAGTCAGGAAGTAACTTGCCGGTAAGGGAAGTACCTTACCTTTTAAAGTTCTTTTCCTATTGGACCATGCCCCCATCAACCCAGATCTCCCCGAGTTCAATACCAAAGGCTTCGAAGTGGTCTAACTTGCCCTCAAACAGTGTCTCTAACTCAGCCTCTAGATCAGGGGGTCATTATACATAAGGCTCATTATACATGGTACTCAATGGAAAGGTGTTCAACGCTAAGGAAGAGAACCCTAGTATGAACTCACAACATGAAAACCTGGAAGGATTACACCATTAAAGATGTCATTATTGTTATAGAGAAGGCTGTGAAAGCTATCCAACCCGAAACAACAAATTATTGAAATTATTGAGAAAACTGTGTCCAGATGTTGTGCGTGACATCACAGGATTCACAACAGAGCCAATCAAGGAAATCATGAGACTGTGGATATAGCAAAAAAGGTGAGGGGTGAAGGGTTTCAAAATATGGGTCTTGTGGAAATTCAAGAGCTAATAGACACTCGACCAAAGGAACTAACAGAGGACAAATTGATAAAGATGAGTGCTTCTGAACTAGTGCCAGATGATGAGGAAGATGTACAAAAAGCAGTGCAGAAAGCAAATGGACATTAGGCAATTTGGCAGGAGGATTCGGATTATTCAAGACTGCTTTTGACTTCCTTTACAACATAGACTCTTCTGTGATATGGACACTGAAATTAAACAGTGGAGGAAGGATTAGAACTTATACAAAAGATTTTAATAATTTTTTAAAGTTTTATTTATTTTGAGAAAGGGGGGCCCACTGGAGGAGGGGCAGAGAGACAGGGAGAGAGAGAGAGAGAGAGAGAGAGAGAGAGAGAGAGAGAGAGAGAGAATCTCAAGCAGGCTCCACACTGTCAATGCAGACCCTGACACAGGGCTCGAAGGTCCAAATCGCAAGATCATGACATGACCCAAAGTCGGACGCTTAACCGAGTCACCCAGGAGCCTCTGAAACATTTTTAGAGAAATGGAAAGCTAAAAAGTCAAGAAAGAAAAGATGATGGATTTCTGCACTGAGTGTGCCTTCCTCCCCTCCACCCCCTTCTCAGCCCACTCAGTGTGAAGTCGAGAAAGATGGAAAACTTTATGATGATCTGCTTCCATACTAAGTCATCATCATGCAGTACGATTAACAAACTTGCCTCTTGTGTATGTGTCCTTGTGTGGAAATCTAGTAACTGTAGGGCAAGAATTGCATGAGATATTTTGTGTCATCATCAACTAGGTGTTCATCAGGTAGAACATCATGGGCAAGATTCGTATGGAAGTAGATAGCCAATCCTTACAAAAACATAACGTGAGTGATATTCAATACAAAATTTGTGTGCTAGTTTTCTTACTATTTTATAATCTTTCTTCCAAAAAATTGCATTACTGTACAACATGGCTCTCTTCTGATGGGAGAAAATGTGTATCAGCCAATCACAGGTAAGTGGAGTTCTTTTAAGTAACAGTTTCTAATGCTATATGATGAATATGACCGTAATACTGTATGCCATACAACTTCTATAACAATTCATTTATTAGTGCATAGGGTAAGCTAGTGTGTAGCAATCATATTAATTGCACTAAGCTACCAGAAAGCAATCCCATCACTTCCTCGTCATTATCAATGCATGGCTCGTTTTACCTGTAAGTAAATACGAATTTCTGTTTCACATTATCTTTTCATTCTTGATGTCTAGTGTTAGTAACATCTATGATATTCAGAGTGTTTGTATCGTGTAAGGCAATATTGACATAGGTACTGATAGACGATTCATCTTGTTAGTGGATGATATAAACACAATATCAATACAATACTGTAAATTTATTTTCTCTTCCTCATGATTTTCTCTTTTTTTGCCTTCTTTTTTAAACTAACATACAGTGTTATATTATTTTCAGGTATACAATATAATGATCTGACAATCCTATACATTACTTGGTGCTCATTATGGTAAGTGTTCTCAATTACCTTTATCTATTTCACCAATCCTCCCCACAACTCTCCTCTGCCAACCACCAGTTTGTTCTGTGTATTTGAGTCTGGTTTTTTTGTCTTATTTTGCTTTAGTTGCTCTTTTTTTGTTTGTTTGTTTGTTTGTTTCTTAAATTTCACATAGAAGTGGAATTATATGAGTTTTGTCTTTCTATGACTGATATTTCACTTAGCATTAAATCTTCTAGGTCCATCCACATTATTGCAAATGGCAAGATCTCATTCTTTGTTATGGCTGAATAATATCCCATTGTGCATATATACCACATTTTCTTTATCAACTCAGCTATTGATGGGTACTTGGGTTCCTTCCATATCTTGGCTACTGTATATAATGCTCTGATAAGCATGGGGGTGAATATATCTTTTCAAATTAGTGTTTTTATTTTCTTTAGGTAAATAGTAGTGAAATTACTGGATCATATGGCAATTCTATTTTTAATTTTTTGAGGAATTTCCATACTGCTTTCCACAGTGGCTGCACCAGTTTACATTCCCATCAACAGTACACAAAGGTCCTTTTTTCCTCACATCCTCTCCAACACTTGTTATTTCTCATGTTTTTCTTTTTCTTTAAGTTTTTTTTTTAAGAGAGAGAGAGATAGTGAGTGGGGGGAGAGGCAGAGAGAGAGAGAGAGAGAGAGAGAGAGATGGAGGCATAGACAGAGACAGAATCCCAAGCAGGCTCCACACTGTCAGCATGGAGACTGATGTAGGGCTCCATCTCATGGCAGTGAGATCATGACCTGAGCTGAAACCAAGAGTGAGACCCTTAACCAACTGAGCCGCCCAGATGCCCCACTTGTGTTTTTCATTTTAGCCATTCTGACAGGTGTAAGGTGGCATTTCATTGCCATTTTGATTTGCAGTCCCCTGATGATTAGTGATGTTAAGCATCTTTTCATATGTCTGTTGGCTATGTGTATGTTGTGTGTCTTTTTTGGAAAATTGTTCAGGTCTTCTGCCCATTTTTATATCGGGATCATTTGGGTTTTTGGTGACCAACTCTATAAGTTTTTAAAATGTATTTTGGATAGTAACCCCTTTACAAGATACGTCATTTGCAAATATCTTCTCCCATTCAGTAAGGTTACCTTTTTATTTTGCTGATGGCTGCCTTCAGTGTGCAAAGGCTTTTTATTTTCATGTAGTCCCAATAGTTTAACCTTATGATTTTCTTAATGATATTTTATTTTCTCTAGCTTATTTTATTGTAAGAGTCCAGTATATAATAATATAACATACAAAATACGTGTTCATAGACTGTTTATGCTATAGGTAAGGCTAATAGTTAACAATAAGCTGTTAGTAGGTAAGTTTTTAGGGAGTCAAAAATTATATGCAGATTTTCAAATACATGGGGGGGCTGGTGTATGAACAAACTCTCCATCGTGTATACATTTGGAACATGCCTCCTGTCCTTTCATTCATGCATGCAACAAATGCTTTTTGTGTGCCACCTGTGTGCATTCTTCTAGACGCTGAAGGTAAGAGCAAGCAAAGCCAAATCCTTGTCCTTGTCTTCGTGGCACTTGCATTTTGGTTTGGGAAAACATTCCAGTTTTCAAAGGAATTCTCTGTCCCTACCTGATCTGCTGTCACATATTTATTTGTTCATTGTCAGTCTTCCCGTTAGAATGTCAGTTCCAGGGGGCAGGGTCTTCCTCATCACCAAATCCCAGCACTACAACAGTACAGCCATGCCTGGCACGTGGAGGGCACTCAGCAAGCATTTACTGAAATGTATTCATGCACTTCTTTGGTTGTCAGGACCTGCTTTGTGCACAGTGCCAATGAGATGCTCCAGAGACCAGTGAGAAAGCACCTGCTCTCCGAATCCCAGGTCCAGAGGTGACCGAGTATCTTACTTGGTTGAGCACTCAGATGATTTCAGCTCAGATCATGATCTCACAGTTTTGTGAGTTCAAGCCCTGCATCAAGCTCTGCACTAACAGCTTGGAGCCTGCTTGTGATTCTCCCTCTCTCTCTGCCCCTTTCCTACTTGTGCATGCTCGCTCACTCTCTCCCTCAAAATAAATAAATGAAAACTTTTAAAAAGATCCAGCTAGAATGCTGGACACAAATAACTCAGTGCGATTCAAGGTAAAATGGAACAAAATCTTTAACAGAAGAGATAAATCTGTGATCAGGCTGAAATACGAGTTGCATGAAAATTTGATTTGGTTTAATCATTAGAATAACTACTTCCTTTCTCCTTTTGCAAGGAAACTTTAAATTTTCATTCTTTGTCTGTGGAGCGCCTGAGTGGCTCAGTCAGTTAAGCGTTTGGCTTTGGCTCAGGTCATGATCTCACGGTTCATGGCTTCGAGCCCCTGGTCAGGCCCTGTGCTGACAGCTCAAAGCCTGGAGCCTGTTTCAGATTCTGTGTCTCCGTCTCTCTCAGACTCTCCCCTGCTCGCATTGTCTCTCTGTCTCTCAAAAATAAATTTTTAAAAAATAAAAATAAATTTTCATTATTTGTTTGAAATTCTCAGGTCAAGACAAAGCACAGTCAATTCCAAAGGAGAAAACTTCTGAAGAATAATTATATGGAGCAACTCACGAACTTTTCTTATTTGTCAACCCAGAGGTGTTTAAGTCTCAACAAGCTCGTAGAGCTGCGACAAGAGCAGAACACTCTTGGGGGGAAAATCACAATAAAGGCCAAGAGGAGGCTCTTTTCCCAAAAGAGAGGTTCCCCAAAGGGCAAGTGTCCACCTTCCCTTTCAAAACTAATGGTCCAGAGAGAGACCAGGAATGTAGCAAACTGGAGAAATTTTTTGCTCTGGGCACAAAACCTGTTGTACCTCAGAGAGACACACAGGAGAGAGCGAGCTGGTCAACAGAGCATGCATGGCAGAGGCTATCCATGTGAGTCAAGCCCGAAGGCACACCAAGCAGGTCCCAGGTCCCATTGATGTAATGGATGTAATCTGTGTGGGAAGTCTTTCAGCAAGTACACACAACTAATGCAGCATCAGAAAATTCATAGTAGGAAGAAGCCCAATGAACGTATGAAATACGGGGAAAATTAATCAAGACTCAATCCTCATACAATGTCAGAAAACTCACACTCTAGAGAAACTATACGTGTAATCAATACGGCAAAGACTTTAGGGAGACATGAAAGCTTGTTAAACATCAGAGAACTAGCCCTGGAGGGAAGCCCTACAGGTGTACCAAATGTGACGAGGCCTTCAAACTGTACTAAATTGAAACATACTGAAGAAAGACCTTATAAA
Source organism: Suricata suricatta (assembly GCF_006229205.1). Taxonomy (NCBI): domain Eukaryota; kingdom Metazoa; phylum Chordata; class Mammalia; order Carnivora; family Herpestidae; genus Suricata; species Suricata suricatta. Next base: position 78,395,467 of record NC_043714.1, read on the forward strand.
TAGAATGAATGTGAGAACGCCACTAATCAAAGAGCAAATAGCATTAAACATCAGGGAATTCATACAAGAGAGAACGCTTGAATATGAAGAGTATGGGAAAAGCTTCAGTCAACCATCACATTTGATTCACCATCAAAGTATACATTCTGAAGGGAAGTCCTGTAAATGCAATGGGTGTGGAAAAGGCTTTGGTCAAACATGAAACCTGATCAATCATCAAAGAATACACACTGGAGAGAAAGTTTATGTGTGTACCATTCGCAGGCGAGGCTTTGTTCAGCTGTCACACTTGATTTGCCAGCAAGGAACGCATTCTGGAGAGAAGTGAATGTATTGAATATGGGAAATCCTACAGTTAGAGCGCAATACTTGTTAGCCATCAGGTCATTCGCACCATGGAGAATACAAGTGAATTCGATCAATGTGGTAAGCTTTCAGTGTGAGTTGGCCCCTCAGCCATTACCTCACAATTCCTCCTATTGGGAAACTCTTCACACGGGAAGAAGACATATCCATACAACAAAGATGGGAAAGCCTTTCATTGTTGCTTGTTATGCAACATCTGTGAGTTCCTATTGAGGAGAACCCGATGGATGTAATGAATACTGGAAACGCTTTTAACTGGAGCTCACACCTTATCAGAGAATGCATAGAGGATATAACGGATCCAAGAGGTCTTGGTGTTGTAAGCAGAAGGTAAACCTCTAGCTGCCCACCATTGCCAGCTGCTCCCTCTGAACAAATGCCCAGGAGTTGTCATTGTGGTTGGCCGTACTCTGCAGGTGGCCTGTTGTCGTTAGACCAGGATGTGGGATGGAGACAAGGATAGCCTTACTCCCATGTTAACCTTACATGTAAAACTGCCACTTATTTTACGAGTAAAAATGAGTTTATTTGGGAATAGCAGGAGGCTGCAACCTGAGATAAGCAAGCTCTGGCAAAACCAGAGGCAGATCTGCAAAGCAAGTGAGAGTAACACTCCTTTTACAGGGGAAAGAGGAAATTGGGAGGGGCTGTTGTCAACAAAGTCTGAGTAAACTGGGAGCTGCAAGTCTAGTGGCTTCTCATTGGCTTGGCTGTTGCCTAAGAGCAAGAAGTCCACCTTCTTCCTGTTGGGCCAGTAAAGTGGTAGGCAAGGTAGTAGCCGCGTGGAAGGTCCTTGTTGGGTGTATAACTGACAGGAGAGCTGCCCCTGCTGGCAACCAGACTCCATTCTCAGTGAGGTTTCCTTCTATTAATTTTCACACTGGCTATCGGGAAGGCTAGTGATACATGACGGAGCTGATCCCAAACAGCAGAAGAATAAAATGTGAACAGAAAAGCAAACAGAGAAACAAGTCCCCAAGTGGATTCACAGAAAAGGGCAAAATCCCTACAGTTAGTGCTGAGTCCTGGAGCTGCTTTTTCTTCCTAAACAGTGATGAGCAATGACTCTGGGCCTTCATGAACCCTAAATGAGGACTGGATGAGAAGTTTCCCACATTTCTGTACTAAGTTTCTTAAATCTGAAAACATGTAGAATGGGTGTGAACCCCACCTCCATGTAGCACCTGAATTTTCATCAGAGTGATCCAGTGGAAGTATGAGCTGCAGTGAACACTTCATTCTAAATCAAGCATCTGTTAAAGATTGTTTATTTGTTGCTCACACCTCTCAAAAGTAAGATGGTTTAAAATGATATATACAAGGTTATTAAAGTAGAAAATAATGATTATAAGCCATCATGAGCTTTAAACCATAGAAGTAACTAGTTGGTTGTTTATACAACACAGCTGTTGAAAAATTTCACTTTTTTTGCGATGGGTTTGGTCCCAGAACACAGGCATCATGAAAACCCCTCTTAAATGTAAGCCAAAATGGGGGGGGGGCGTAGGTGGGGAAGACTCCTATCAAAATCATTGTCTTTGGATGTGTAGCTTCAGACAAGTCTACCATTCCTGGCCATCTGATCTGCAAATGCAGTGGGACTGACAAAATAACCATCAGAAAATTTGAGGAGAATGCGGAGATAGGAAAGTGCTTGTTGAGGACACCTGGGTCTCAAACTGAAGGCTGAGCGTGCACGTGGTATCACCACTCATATCTCCCTCTGGAAACTTGAGACCAGCAAGTATCATATGACCATCACTGATGGCGCAGGACAGAGACTTTACCAGAAAGATGATTTCAGGCACATCTCAGGCTGACTACGCTTCCTGAATGTTGCTGCTGTGCTGGTGATTAAATTGAAACAGGTATCTACAAGAATGGGCAGACTTGTGAGCCCGCCCTTCTGGCTTACACACTGGGTGTGAAACAATTGTTTATTAAATGGATGACACTGAGCCACCGTACAACTAGAAGAGATAGAAAGTTACATATAAAGGCGGCAATGCCAGTGGAACCACACTGCTTGAAGCTCAGAATTGCATTTACCACCAACCTGTCCAGACGACAAGCCATGTGTGTACCACTCCAGGAAGTTAAAAAAAAAATTGGTGTATTGGTAGTTTCCATGTGAGCTGAGTGGAGACTGGTGTTCTCCTGGAATGGTGGTCACTTTTGCTCCAGTCAGTATTTCAAATGAAGTCAAGTCTGTGGAATCAGGTCTGTGGAACTGTACCATGAGGTTTTCAGTGAAGCTCTTCCTGGGGACACTGTGGGCTTTTGTGTCAAGAAAATGTCTGGAAAAGATGTTCATCATGGCAATGTGGATAGTGACAGAAAAACTTATCCACCAGTGAAATCCCGCAGCTTCAGCCTCAGGTGATAATCTTGAAGTATCTAGGCCAAATCAGCGCTGGCTATGCACTTGCGTGGGGTTGTCACATAGCTCACTGCTCGCAGGCTTGCTGAGCTGAAGATGAATGATCACTGTTCTGGGGAAAAGCTGGAAGGTGACCCCAAATTCTTGAAATCTGGTCGCGCTGCTATCATTGGTACGGCTCCTGGCAAGCCCACGTGTAATAACTTTGGTGATGATCCTTCTCCAAACCGTTTTGTCATTCTTGACATGAAACAGCTGCTTTGGATGTCATCAAAGCAGTGGACAAGAAGGCCTCTGGCACTGGCAAGGTCACCCTGTCTTCTCAGAAAGCATAATAGACTAAATAAATATTGTTCCTAATATCTGCCATCCCACTCCCTTTTTTTTTTAAGTTTTTATTTATTTTGAAAGAGAGAGACAGGGCGTGTGCACATGCAGGAGCAAGCAGGGGAGGAGCAGAAAGCAGGAGAGAGAGAATCACAATCAGATACCATGCTGTTAGCACAGAGCCCAGTGCAGGGATTGATCCTACAACCATGCGATCATGACCTGAGCTGATATCAAGAATCGGACATTTAACCAACTGAGCCACCCTGGTGCCGCACTGCAACCCCATTCTTAACCAGTGGTGGAAGAATGGTCTCAGAACTGCCCCAATTAGCCATTTAAGTTTAATAGTAAAAGACTGGTTAAAAATAACAATGTACCATAATCCTCAGAAGGAAAGGAGAATGCTTTGTGGACCATTTGATTTTTTCAGTACTTTTTAATGGAAAAAACTTGACCAAAACTCTGTTACAAAATTTTGAGACCCATTCAAAGAAAGTTTAATGAGAGAAAAAATAGTTTTAGATTAGATTTCCCCCTTTCGGACCAATTCTAGGAGAAAGGAGAAAAGCCTTTGGAAGGGAACCTACCTGTGAAATGCATCTTGCTAGCCCTCCTTGTCCACCAGGCAATGGCACAGACTCACCCACTGCACTGGTCTTCAGAAGCACCATCTTGAGAAGCCCAGAAGTGTGCATAAGAGCAAGCAGGCCCACACACGCTCCAGGGCTCCACATGCCCAGCCCTGGGTGGAAGGAGTAAACTGTTGCCTTATACTTTTCAAAAAGGGAAGCGGGTATTTCTGAGTCTTGTCCTCAATTCCAGGTTCCTCACAGGGAAAGGGAAAAGTAGGAGGTGTTGTTCTGAACACGAACTTCCCTGGGTCAGTGATGGAGGCAGAACTCACTCCCCTCCATTTGTCCTGCTGGGTGCACCACAGGAGCGTGGTGGAGGTAATAGCTGTAGTCAGGAAGGCTTGGTGAGGAAAAACTGGAACTGGGCCTTGAAGAACAGGGAGGATGATGGCAAAGGGGGCAGAAGCAGCACAAGCAAAGACACAAAGTAGAAAGAAGCCTGTTTTCCCCTCGATGCTGGCAAGATGGGAATGTGAGTGGGGGGCAGGGTATGGTGTGGTCTTTCGGGCTCTCCTGGAGAGTGTGGACTCAGTCTCAGAGGCTGAGGAGCCACGGAATGTTTTTCAGAAGAAGGGGGCATCGTCCAACGAGGCTTTCAAAGTTCACGTTCAGGCTGTCTAGGAATGCAGAGTGTGATAGCATTTGGGGAGGTACTCGGCAGAACTCATCTCACCTGCCGCCCAGGTGTAATATGGAGGCTTCTCTCTCCTCTCTCTCGCTCTCTCTCTCTCTCTAGAGAGAAAGCAGGATTTATTGGTGGGCATGAACAGGGAGGGCATTGCTGAGGCTCTCATGAGTGCAGAGCCCGCCATTTGTCCAAGGGGCCACGATTAGGGATGTATTTGACCCCATTACCATCTGGGATGAGCCGCTTTTCAGCCACCATGTCTTCAAACTCGTCCGCATTACACTTAGTAAAGCCCCACTTCTTGGAAATGTGGATCTTCTGGCGGCCAGGGAACTTGAACTTGGCCCTATGCAAGGCCTCAATCACATGCTCCTTATTCTGCGAACTTGGTATGGATGGACATGATGACTTGGCCAATGTGGACCCTGGCCAGAGTGCCCTGGGGCTTTCCAAAGGCACTTGGCATACGTGTCTGGAGCCTCTCCGCTCCAGCCCAGGACAACATCTTGTTGATATGGATGACATAGAAGGGGTGAAATTGCACCCGGATGTGAAAACCATCTTTGCCACAGCTTTTCACCATGTACTTGTTGGCACAAACATGGGCGGCCTCCAGGGCTTCAGAGGAAAACTGCTCATACTCATCTGACACCATGTGGCCACATAGTGGGAACTCATCCACTTTTGCCTTCTTATGCCCCAGGTCAAAAATGTGTATCTTGGCATCGGGGACATCTCTGCAGAAGCAAGACTTTGGATATGGCTTGCTCTTACAATACTGATAACACGGGGCGGGGCCCATGGTGACACCAAGATCTTCAGTGGCACGCTGAAGGACAAGAGCCATGGAGGCTTCTCTTTACTCAGAGATTGTAAATCAGTTTCCTGATTACCCAAACATCATGTTGTTTCCTTCGTGTGGGATTTAAGAGTAACGATCTCATCCAATGTGTGGCTCAGTGGGGTCCATGTGTGGTCAGAGCATGTGGAGACAGTAGAGAGGCCATTCAGAGATAGATATGCTCACCAGCCCAAGTCAGTTCCTCAGCTTTGCAGACTCTGATTCATCCCTTTGCTGAGATGCCCGCTACATTTCAGAAAGTGGACCAGAGAGCGAGGGCACAAACGTGGGTCCTGCTGGAGCCTACTGGGTGTCAGCAGCACCAGTGTTTCCACCAGGATTGCATCCCTCTTTGTACACAAGCTTCAAGGGAAACTAGGAGATCAGGAAGTCAGAACATGGGAAGTGGGTCTTAGAATTAATTCAACTTTCAGCAGTTCTGAGCACTGACAGTGCTGTTTCCATCTCTACAGTAAGGATCAGGTCACACATGTGGTTCCTGCTGTCAACTGCCCAGCCACAGCTGTCCCAGGTCAGAGCTTAATGGTGTCTGCACATTTCTGGCTCTTTGTGGGTCCATTTTCTTTCCTCTGAGGTATGGGATCTAAGCTGAATATCAGTTTCCTTAGACTTTCTCTAATGAGTATCAAGTTTCCACTTACTAAACTCAAATCACATTCTCTTGTCCTCTTGGGCAGTAAGTTTAGGGTTGAGGAAGGTTTAGAGTGACTCCAAAGATTCAGTACCACACCCACTGTTTCCTGTTCTGTCCCCGCAGGTGACCAACTATACCCATTGTGAAAGTCTGGGCTTTGGCATGAGACAGACAGATGTTAGTTCACTTATGTAATCACAGATAATTTTATAAGCCCTCAAGTGCAGTTTTCCTACCTTTACATGGTGATGTTAGTACCTACCTGATACATGTAGGACGCTTGGCACAACCTGACTCCTAGCAGGTGGTCAATGAGGAGTAGATATTGTTATCATCATGGGTGGATTTTACCAGGTTAACCCAAAGAACAACATTATCTTTGTGAATTCTGAGTGTGAAAGTCTAGGGAGGGGCCAGTGGCGTAATGGATAACGTGCCAGACTATGGATCAGAAGATTCCTGAGTGTGAAAGTCTGAGAAGATGACGCTTCCCTTACATCAGTGATGAGGCCTAGGCTCTGATGTGTAGCCTCTGAGTTCGTGCTGTGGGTAATAACTTCTACCACAGCCACCAAGAAGCGCTCACAAGATGTCTACTTTTCCTGCCAGAAGTAAAAGTTCTCTTTTCTACATGTTTTCCCTAGTTCTCATTCTCCATGAACCCCAGTAGTCCTCAGCACCATTGGGGTCCTGGTGGCCTCACTCCATGAGGGTCTCTATGGAAGCAAGCTCCATGGACTCTAATGCCCTCACCACTGAGGACCACACCAACAGTCCTCAGACCCAAGATGTCTCCTTCCTCTTCACCTGCTCAGACCTTACGAAGCTGGAGTGGCACTACAGCCTCTTCTCACTCAAGTCTTTTTGGGTGACCTGTGAGTTCCAGTGGTATCAGGGGCGTCAATACCCCCCCCCCACAGTTGTACCCACAACACCCACCCTCAGGACGGATGTGCCCCAGAGCTGGGTTCCTTGCTTTCCCCTCCCTGAGACCTCTTCCTTTCAGACTCTCATGGCTGAGTCGCTCAAATGAGAATATCTGAGGACTTGTTACCTGAGTCTTCTCTGCCACCTGCCTCACCAACAAGCACGGGGCTCCGTCCCTGCTTCCTTCACCGCCCTCCCACTTTTCCTGTCCTCTGCTTCCACACTGGTTCACGCATCAGCGTTTCTCCGGACTTCCCGGCCTGGAGGTACAGCGGGCCCTGGACACCCAATCCGGACTCATCACACGGTGAACCCCCCCCCCCCCCGCAAACGTCAGCCACTCTCATCCCCTCCGGACGAGTCGCCTTTAGAAGCACCAAGCAGCCACGACAGTGGGGCAACTGCAGTTACTTAAAATCCTCGGAAAGGAAAAAATAAATAAATAAAATCCTCAGGAAGGGACAGGGTGCTTTTCCGCTGCTGGGCCTAGGACTCGCTCTCCGCAATTCCTGGGTCAAGGACTCAACAGAGGAATGACTGCGGGCTCCTAGGACCCGCCCCTGCTACCTCTGCGCCCAGCAAGGGACCCCGCAGCAACCACAGAGTCGGACGTCTTCCCGGCATCCTAGAGTGGCCTCAGCGCGCGTGCGCAGATCCCGCTCCGGAGGCCACTTCCGCCGGCGCCGACTGGCTGACGCGACGTTCCCGGGTTCGCCTGGACAGGGTGCGCGGCGGCCGGCTTCCCTCTCCGGGGGAGGCGCACGCCTGCAGGCCGTCGCTGGCTCTGCGCACAGCGGATGTGGGCAGCCCGAGGGCAGCTGCGGGGGGTGGGAGCACACCGGGAGCCCGTGCGTGAGGATGGTGAGGGCCCGAGGGGTCGGGTGGCGCAGGGGCTGCAGCCGCGTGCATCCTCTTCATTAAGAAGTCGCTGCGGTCATCAGAGCCTGCCTCGGACCCTCTGCCCCCCCCTCCCCGCCCCATGCCTTCTCTCCCCTTCCCTCTCTCAAATGAAAGGAAATGTTAAAAAAAAAAAAGGTTCTCGAAACTGGGCATTTCTAGTGTGGATTGGAGAACTTTGTTTCTCTAGGCTTAAGTTTTTCCAAAGAAGCTGCCCCAGGTAACATTCTGCGTCCACCCTTACATACGCAGTGCGAGGGCTCCGGTCTCTCCGCGTCCTGGCCAACGCTTGTTACTGTCTTTTTGACAGTAGGTCAAAGAAGGCTTGACAGATGGCTTTTTCTTTCATTCCTTTCTTGCTTTTAACCTATCATGCCTTTCTTCTGGGGGGAGGGAGAGTCCATTTCCATTCTTAGTTTTGAAAGATCTGATTATAGGTGTTTTTGTTACCAGTGTAAGATTCTACCTTGTGTGAAGTCTTACTAGTTCTTGGGTTCCCCACGAAGCGATCTGCACTTGCATGAAGACAGCCAGAAGGAAATATCGAACACAAAGCCATTTATTAAGGACACTTCATTCAAGGTGGGAGAGTGGGCAGGCCCAGAGGTAGCAACTGCACCAAGGTTAGACGTGTCTTTTCTTTTTATGATTGTACAGGTTACACATAATAGCTAGAGCAGTCTCTGACTAAGGGGTTCCTTGTCCTGGTTAGGAAGGTGACTCTGTGGCCCCACAAGGTTCTTGATGGGTCATGGCCATCTTCACCCACAGGGTGCCGGGGGAGGAGGGGGTGTGTGTGGAAACAGCAGTGTAAGTATTATAGAGGTTATTGTAGGACACAGGCTGCAAAGGAGAGTGCATGCTCTGCGCCTGGAGCTCCTGGAGGTGGGAAACCACAAAAACTGCTGTTGGCCGCCACCCTTGCCTCCAGTTCATATCTAGATCCCTGCTACTCTGCCATGTTCAGTATCTTCAAACACTTGTTTGCAGGGATTTACCCCAGTTTGCCTGTTGTAGCGTGCTGCTCCTTTTGAACTCTAGTGACCTTAGATTCCCAGACCAGCATCTCTGTGAGCAAATGGATTGTTTCTACTTTACATTTTCACAGAGGGTATGTTCCTCTGAGGCTCCAGCTTGCACACGGGCCTAGGTTCCCATTGTCATCCTGGAGTCACCTAGGCCTCACCTGTGGTTTCCACAGGCGTTGTAATCAGGCTAGGGCCCCCAGAACTGCCATGGCATGAGTTACTAACCTGAAACTCAATTTTCTTTTCACTCTTTATTCTTAGCACCTGGGATGTTCCCTCATTCCCTTGTTGCTTAACCTTGAATTCTCCTTAGTTCCACTGCAAGCAAGGGTAGCAAGTTCCAGACAGCTGCATGTGAGCCCTGGCTACACTAATGCTCCCGCAGGTACACATATACGAGATGTGTGGGTTTTTTAAGGGGATTCTCGCTGTGGGCCTCCAACAGCTTAAGAGGAACAGGGTTCTAAGTCACAGTGTGCTTCATAAACAAGACACGGGCAGAACCGTGCTCACCATTCACATACGGCCTTCAGAGGTCAGTACTTTCATGACACTGTTTTTCTTCTTCCTTCTTTTTCTCCCTTCTCTTTCTTCCCAAACATGTCTGAAGCACCTGTCTCACATGCTGAAAATACAAAACTGCATAAGACAAAAATCTCAGCAAAGAGCTCCAGGCATAATTCAGGAGAACCAGATAGGAGTAAAATAAAACATGAGTTGTAATATGGTATGAGTATGAAGGTTGTGTTGTGAGATACTAAAGTAGGAGAGGTACTTTTTCTGAAGGATATACGTTAAGTGGAGCAAGTACAGGAGTCCCCCTTATCCATGGGTGATATGTTCTACGTTCCCCAGTGGAGGCTTGAAACCACAGATAATAAAGTGTAATTTATAATTCAGGCACAATAAGAGATTAACAAAAGCAATAATAAAATACAACAGTTATAACAGTACTTTTGAGGGCACCTGGGTGGCATAGTTGGTTAAGCGTCCGACTCTTGGTCTTGGCTCACGTCACATGTCACAGTTCATGGATTCGAGCCCCACATTGGGCTCCATGCTGTCAGCGAAATCCCTGCTTGGGAGTCACTCTCTGCCTCTCTCTTTCCCTCTTGTTCTCAAAATAAACAAACTAAAAAACAAACAAACAAACAAAAAACCTGAACAGAACACAAAAGCAATCATTTGAAGAATCTGGAGTGGACAGAAGCTGTTGTGCACAGGTGCGGAATGGACATCCTTACAGGAAGAGCAAAGAGAAAGCAAGTAAGGTCCATTCGCACAGCCTGTGGCCTGAAGCTGAGTGCCGTCTACTGTGTGCAGAGACAGGGGCACATGTGGAAAATACACAGCGTTTTTGGCCTGGGGAGCCAGAGGTGAGAGACCAGGCACTGCAAACTCTAAAGATAATGGAGGGATTCTAGAAGGGAAAGAGTCAGAAAGGGGAACCCCATTGCCGGGAGCCACACCGGCCTTGCTGAGTGACACGGTCACAGTAAGGAAATGGCAGACGTGCATGGCTCCTGCCATGGAAGGCGGAACTGGCATCTCCTTCTGCTACTACTGCTCACGTGAAATTAAGCCTATTGCTATTGATTAGGCCTCACAATGTTCCAAATCAGGCCGATATTCCACACACAGTTACCCCATAAGAAAAGGCATTTTCCTGTCCCTGCATAAAAGATTTTGGATCAAAACATTATGAATACTTGACAAAAGGCTCTTCTAGTGAGACTTGCAGACCCAAAACATCGGGGGGCTAAGAACACAAGAGTTACAAATACTCTGGCCTAGTGAAAAAGAGCCTAACTTACAGATAAGAAACAGACAAGGACCAGACATAAGTTGCTGCATATATTTTTGCTATTGGAGTCACAAATACCCTCCCTTCTACTGTCTTCAGCTATGAGGATGGATAAGAAACTAGAAGCCCAGGGGCAAGGTCAACACACACAGGTCCCCTGTGATACTTACATCAAAGAAAGGGCTTTCTCTAGCAACTTGTTAACAAACATTCTTTCTCTTGTGGTTTATTAGCTAGATAAAATGACTCCCAGCCTATCTATATACAATTTGACCTATGTTTTAGTTTTAGTATTACTAACTTAAATAATATGGATATATCCTGTTTTTTACTAAAAACATCTTGTTATTCTCTTGATTGTAAAATTTACTTAACATTACTGTAAGTGCATTACATGATTTGGTTATAACATGTTAATTTTTTAAAAAGTCATAATTATTGGCCAAAACCCAACCCGTACAAAATAAGGTGGATTTGTTACTTTCTTAACCTTGGGGACTGATGCCAAAAATAAATTGGAATGGTTCTACAAAAATACTTCTGTAAAACTTGTCTCTGTACACCTTTGATGATTAAAACACCTTATCACTAAGAGTTAGGAACTGTAAACAATTTCTATTTTCTGATATCATGTTATTGCTTAACCAATAAAAAAAAAGACACCAAAGCAGACTGAACGGAGATGTCTGCCTGGTGACCAAGAAAGAAACGTGCGGTTTTCTCATCTCTCTCTCTCTCTCACTGACACCGTCTCTCCTTCAGGGGACCCTGCTGGAGCTGGACTCTGGCACCCCATATTCTCCACCCATATCTCTGACTGACCCTTGCATTACATATGCACAAAACAGACCCAAAGCAGCCCAGCTAAGAACAAAGAAGATACCAGAGATGCAGCATAAGGAAGTATTCAGTTCATGCCTAGCCATGAAAATATACTGTTAAATCAGTGCTCATCATAGAAAAATAACAATCCAGAATCTCCACTCCACTCACTTGGCATGAGTAAGGAAAATAAAAAAGTCACCTTGAAATGAACCAGTTATTAGAATTAATAGAGAGGAATTTTAAGGCAATTATTATAATTATCCTCAATGAAGTAAAACAAGAATGAAAATCTGAGGGAACTGGGAAGTCCCTGCAGGGATTTATAAACAATTTTTATAACTTCTTTTTTTAATATTTTATTTGTTTTTGAGAGAGAGAGAGAGAGATTGAGAGAGAGACAGCGTGAGCAGAGGAGGGTCAGAGGGATAGGTACAAAATCTGAAGATAAGTTCCAGGCTCTAAGCTAGCTGTCAGCACAGAGCCCAACGCGGGGTTTGAACCCACAAACTGTGAGATCATGACCTGAGCTGAAGTCGGACGCTCAACCGACTGAGCCACCCAGGCGCCCCAGAACAATTTTTTTTAAATATTTATTTTTGAGAGAGAGAGAGAGAGTTCCCATGTGCTTGCGCAAGCACATGAGCAAGGGAGGGGCATAGAGAGAGAGAGGGAGACAGAGAATCTGAAACAGATTCCCAGAATCTGACGCGGTTCATCATGAACTGTGAGATCATGACCTGAGCCAAAGTTGGATGTTCAACCAAATGAGCCACCCCGGAGCCCCTAAATGGGCATTTTAGAAATCAAAAATACAACTTCTATGGGAGCCTGGGTGGCTCAGCCGGTTGAGCATCTGACTTTGGCTCAGGTCATGATCTCATATTTTGTGGGTTTGAACCCCTCATTGAGCTCTGTGCTGACAGCTCAGAGTCAGGAGCCCGCTTCAGATTCTGTGTCTCCCTCTCTTTCTGCCCCTCCCCCACTCATTTTTAGTCTGTCTCAAAAAGAAACATTAGAAAAAAATTTTTTTGAGAAACCCAAAAAGCAAATCTTGAAAGCAGGAGAAAAACTTATTATATACAGAGAAACAATGATGTAATTAATAGCTGACTCCTCATCAAAACCCATGGAGGCCAGGACAGAAGGAAACGGCTTGAAGGCGCTACATGTAAAACAAACTGTAAATCCAGACTTCTATATCCAAAGAAAATATCACTCAAGAATGAAAGGAAAATAAAGGTATTTTCATATAAAAGAAAATGAAAAGAATCGATGCAGCAGGTGCGCACCATAAGAAATGCCAAAGGCAGCTCTTCCAGGTGAAGGGAAGGGACAGCCAGTCGGCTTCAGATTGTCAGAGAGGAGTGAAGAGCACTGGACACGGAGATTCTGAGGTAAACGCAAAACACTGCTTTGTGGGCCTTTTTTCTCTTAGTTTTTTGTTTACTATATAACTGTTTCAAACTAAACATAACGTTTTCTTGTTGAGTTTAAAGATGTATATAGATATACGTGGGGTGGTGGTTGCAAAATTTCTGGATTTTATGTGAAATAGTACATAATAAATTGTAACTACACTGTGAAACTTAAGTATGTAAATTGTAATCCTTAGGGAGGTCACTATAAAAATGCAAACAGATAACTTAAAAAGCAAACAGGCAAAACGGAATTCTAAAAAATATTCAAATAACCCAAATAAAGGCAAGAAAGCACAGAGGAACACAAAACAGGTAAGTGTAAAATAAGAAATAAAATGATATTCACAAATGCCTTTCTGAATTGTATCATAATGACATTAAATATTAATAGACTAAGCACTCCACATGAAAGACAAGAATTGCCAAGATGGGCTTAAAATTTTTTTTAAAGGACCCATCTGCATGCTAAGAGATTCACTTAAAGTCCAGACCCAGCTAGGTTAGATTACAAAGTTGGAAGAAGATGTATACGGGGCACCTGGGTGGCTCAGGTCATGATCTCACGGTTTGGGAGTGTGAGCCCCACATCAGGCTCTGTTGTCAGCGCAAAGTCTGGTTCGGATCCTCTACACCACCACCCCAGTCTCTGCCCCTCCCCCAGCACTCTCTCTCTCAAAAATAAATACAACATTAAAAACAAAAAAGACACATTGGGGCACCTCGGTGGCTCAGTTGATTAAACATCCGACTTTGGCTCGGGTCATGATCTTATGGTTCGTGAGTTCAAGCCCCGCATCAGGCTCTCTGCTGTCATCCAGAGCTGCCTCAGATCTTCTGCCCCCCTCCTTCTCTTCCCCTCCCTCACTGGCTCTCTCTCTCTCTCTCAAAATAAATGAATTAACTTTTTAAAAAAAGGCCTACTATGCTAACAATAAGCGTAAGAAACCTGGAGTTGCTATGTTAGCATTCGATAAGATGTATTTCAAAACAAAATGTATTATCAGAGATAAAGAGGGACACTTGGTAATGATAATCATAAATGTGAATGAGCCAAATAACACAGCTTCAAAATACACTAAGCAAACAAACATAGTAAAGGTGGGAACAGATTATTTTATAACATTTTAACATGTCTCTCTCAGCAACTGAAAGAACTAGACAACTCGGCTGAGACACAGAAGACGTGAACAACACCAGCAATGCCTTCTCTTAGTCCATCTGTACATAGCCCCGTAATAGCAGAATCCCCATTCTTTTAAGGTTCGCAGGGCACATTTACCAGGAGAGACCAAATTTGGGGTCATATAACAAGAATAAATAAATGTAAAAAGAATGAAATCATAGAGTATGTTTTTGACCACAATAGAATTAAATTAAAATTAATAACAATAAGGTAACTAGGAAAACATTAGCTTTTTGGAAATTAAACACATGTCCAAATAATCATTGGGTCAAAGAAGGAATCACAAGAAAAATTAGATAATATTTTGAACTCAAGGATAATGAAAATGTAACATACTACATATTAAAAATTTGCGGGATGTGTCTATACCTGTGCCTAAAGAAAATGTGTAACTTTAAATGCCTAGAAGAAATATCTCAAACCAATAATAAAGCTTCCACCTTTAGAAACTAATGGTTTCATACAACCAGTTTTGAATGTGGACAAATTTGGGGCTTATTATTCATAATAGCCTTTCTGAATAAATGACTAGAAGATAAACTCCACCCAGGGTGCCTGATTAGCTCAGTCGGTTAAGTGTCTGACTTTGGTTCAGGTCATGATCTCACGGTTTTTGAGTTTGAGCTCTACATTGGGCTCTGTACTGACAGCTCATGGCCTGGAGCCTGCTTCAGATTCTGTGTCTGCCCCTCCCCTGCTCGAACTCTGCTCACATGCGCTCTCTCTCTCTCCCTCAAAAATAAATAAACATTTAAAAAAAAGATAAACTCCACTCAACCAAGACTTGATGGAGAACATTTTTGGGGAAAGGACTGGAATAAACAAGTAATACACTTAACTATAGACCTAAGTCACTAACGAAGGTGGGAGTGTGAGTTATGAAGTGTTCTTTGCCGGTCTTTGTAGTAAACATCTTCCTTTCACTAAGCATCTTTTCTCTGTGTTCCTTGAGGTATGCTACTCAAAAGGCGTAGAGCTTTAGCTCTTTTTTCCTTATTAGAAGCAGCCAAGGAATGCTGGATTTTGTGTTCAGGGCTGAGGGGTCCTGAGTCCACTCCCTGCTCTGTTTCAGAGTTCCTGGATCAGCTGGTAACTCTACTTTTAATTTTTTAAATAACTGTTACACTGCTTTCCATAGCAACTGCCCATTTTACACTCCTGCCAACAGTGCATAAGTGTTCAGATCCGTCCACATCCTTGTCAACATGTGTTCTTTTCCTTCTTTCCTTCCTTCTTTCTCTTTCTTTCTTTCCTTCTTCCTTCCTTCCTTTCTTCCTTCCTTCTTCCTTTCTTTCTTTGTCTTTCTTTCTTTCCTTCTTCTCCATAGCCATTCTAAGGGGTGTGGGCTTGTTTTGATTTGCATTCTCCTAATGATTAGTGATGTTGCACTTCTTTTCATGTGCTCATGGGCCATTTGGACATCTTATTTGGAGTAAAGCCAATTCAAGTCATTAGCCCATTTACAAATCAAGTTGTCATGGGTTTTTTTGTTGTTTTTGTTGTTTTAGGAGTGAACCACATGATCTGGATGTTAATCCCTTGTCGGATCTATGATTTATAAGGAGAGCTCCCATGTTGTGTGTTGCCATTTTACTCTGTCGATAGTGTTTTTGATGCACAATTAAATTTTTTTTCGTAAAGTCTAATGTGCCTATTTTTTCATTTGTTGCCTGTGGCCTTTGTTGTCATATCCAAGAAATCTCCAGCAAATCCAATATCATGAAGCTTTTATCCTATGTTGTTTCTAAAAGCTGTATAGTTTTAGGTCTTACATTAAGGTCTTTGATCCATTTTGAATTGATTTTTTTGCAAAGTTTATTTATTTATTTTGGGGGGGGGAGCTGAGAGAGAGAGAGAATTCCAAGCAGGCTCTATGCTGACAGCACAGAGCCCAATTTGGGGCTCAATCTCACATACCATATAATTACCTGAGATGAAATCAAGAGTCAAGATGCTTAATCGACTAAGCCACCCAGATGCCCCTGGATTTGTTTGTTTGTTTTTAATGTTTATTTTTTTTGAGAGAGAGAGAGCACACGAACAGGGGAGGTCCAGAGAGAGAGGAAGACAGGATCCAAAATTTGCTCTGTGCTGACAGCAGACCACCTGATGTGGGGCTCAAACTCAGGAACCACAAGATCATGACCTGAGCCTAAGTGGGGCCCTTAACCAACTGAGCCCCCCAGGAGCCCCTCCCCTGGGTATTTTTAATCATGAATAGTTACTAATTTTTATCAAATGCTTTTCCTGCCTTATAGTGATCATGTAGGTTTTTTTCTCCTTCATTCTTGTAGTATATTACATTGATTGGTTTGTGTATGTTGAAACACCCTTGCATTCCAGGAATAAACCCCAATTGGTCATGGTATATAATAGTTTTAATATATTGCTGAATTCAGCTTGCTAGTATTTTGTTGAGAGTTTTTGCATCAATGTTTATAAGGAATATTGATTTTTAGTTTTCTTGTAGTGTCTTGTCTGGCTTTAGTGTCAGGCTAATGGTGGTTTCAAAAATGAGTTAAGGGGGCGCCTGGGTGGCTCAGTCTGTTAAGTCCCCGGCTTCGGCTCAGGTCAGATCTCATGTTCGTGGTTTCGAGCCCGGCATCAGGCTCTGTGCAGACAGCTAGCTCAGAGCCTGGAGCCTGCTTCCAGTTCTGTGTCTCCTTCTCTCTCTGCCCCTCCCCCTCTCATGCTCTATCTCTCTGTATCTAAAATAAATAAAACATTAAAAAAATTAAAAAAAAATTAAAGATTCTCAACACTTCTGAGAGTTTCTTGAGGACAGGGCTTCATTTAAAAAACAATGAGTTAGGAATTGCTCTTTTCAAATGTTTTGAAAAGTTTGGGAAGGATTGGTGTTAGTTCTTCTTTAAATGTTCAATGGAATTCACCAGTGAAGGCCTGAGGTCCATGTTTTTCTTTGTTGGGAGATTCTTTTACTGCTGCTTCAGTCTCATTAGTAGTTATGAGGCCTATTCATATTTTTTATTTCTTCATGATTTAGTCTGAGTAAGTTTTGTGTTTTAGGAATGTGTTCATTTTTGGCATACAGTTGTTCACAGTACTCTCTTATAATCCTTTTTGTATTTACATAATTATTAGTAATGTCCTCACTTTCATTTCTGATTTTAGTAACTTGAGTCTTCTTTCTTTTTTCTTAGTCCATTTAGCTAAATATTTCTCACTTTTGGTCTTTCAAAGAACCAGGTTTAGACTTTACTGATTTTTTCTATTGCTCTTCTATTCTCTGTGTCATTTATCTCTGCTGTAATCTTTATTATTTCCTTCCTTCTGTTAGGTTTGTGTTTAGTTTGTTTTTCTTTTCTAGTTCCTTAAGTTGTAAAGTTAGTTTGTTGATTTGGGATTTTCCTGGGTTTTTTTTTTAAATGTTTATTTACTCTTGAGAGAGAGAGAGAGAGAGAGAGAGCACGAATCGGGGAGGAGCAGAGAGAGAGAGGGAGACACAGAATCCGAAGCAGTTCCAGGCTCCGAGCTGTCAGCACAGAGCCCGATGTGTGGCTTGAACGGATGAACTGTGAGATCATGACCTGAGCTGAACTCAGATGCTTAACCGACTGAGCCACCCAAGCGCCCCTCCCATTTTTTAATATAAGCATTTATAGCTATATATTCTCCCTTGGCAAGTTTTTGCTGCATCTTATAAATTTGATGTGGTTTCATTTTCATTCATCTGTAAGTATTTTTCTTATTTCCCTTGATTTCTTCTTTGACACATTGATGGTTTAACAATGTGTTGTTTGGGGTGCCCAGGTGGTTCATTGAGTTAAGCATCTGAGTCTTGATTTTGGCTCAGGTCATTAAATCACTGTTCCTGGGTTCAAGCCCCACAGTGGGCTCTGCACTGACAGCACAGAGCCTGCTTGGGATTCTCTCTTCCTCTCTTTCTGCCCATCCCCCACTCACCCTCTTTCTCAAAATAAACTTTAAAACATAAATAAAAATGTGTGGATTTCAACAAATTTGTGAATTTCCCAATTTCCCTTCCTTTATTGATTTCTAAATTTATTCAAACGTGGTTGGAGAAGTTAGTTTGTATAAGATCTATTTTTTAAAAATCTATCAATACTTAGTTTGTGGCTTAACTTATGGTATGTCCTGGAAAATGTGCCATGTGCACTTGAGAAGAATGTGTATGCTGTTGTTGTGTGGAGTGTTCTGTACATGGTAGATCTAGTTAGATTACGTGTTGTTCAAGTGTTCTTTCTTACCTATCTTCTGCCTGGTTGCTTTATCCATGAGAGTAGAGTATGGAAGACTGTCTATGTCTCCCTTTAATTCTGTTAATTTTATTTCATATATTTAATCCTCTGTCATAAGATATATAAATTGTTTATAATTATTCTATGTTCTTGCTATATTGAAGTTTTTGTTAATATATAAAGTCCTTTGTCTTATGAACTTTTTGACTTAAAGTTTGTCTGATATTAGTATACTATTTTTGCTCTCTTTGGTTATTATTTGCATGGAATGTCTTTTCTCATCCTTTCACTCACAACCTATTTATATCTTTGGATATAAGGTGAGTCTCTTGTAGACAGCATATAGTTGGATCATGTTTTTTAAATCCTTTCTGCCAATCTCTGTCTTTTGATTGGAGAGTTTAATACATGTATATATAAAGTAGTTACTGTTAAGAAGGAACTTATTTTGGTCATTTTGCTATTTGTTTTTCAGATGTCTTTTCTTTTAAATATTTTCAAAGCTTTTATTTCTTTATAGTTTATTTAGTTTTGAAAGAGAGAGAGCGTGAGCATGAGCAGGGGAGGAGCAGAGAGGGGAATAGAGGATCTGAAGCGGGCTCCGTGCTGACAGCAGCAAGCCCAACATGGGGCTTGAACCCACTAACTGTGATATCATGTCCTGTGCTGGTTGGATGCTTAACCAACTGAGCCAACAAGGCACCCCTACTTTTTCTATTTTTTTATTTTTGAGAGCATGAGTGCAGGAGGGGCAGAGAGAGAGAGGGAGATACAGAAACTGAAGCAGGCTCCAGGCTCTGAGCTGTCAGCACAGAGCCTGATGCGGGGCTCGAACCCACAAACCATGAGATCATGACTTGAGCTGAAGTTGGACACTCAACCAACTAAGCCACTTGGTGCCCCTCAAGATGTTTTATATGTTTTGACTCTCATTTCTGTCTTTTTTGTGGATAGTTTTTGTAGTGAAATGTTTAATGTTTCCTTTTGTATTTTTTATAGCTATTTTCTTTGTGATTACTATAGGAATTACATTTAACATCCTAAAGTTATAACACTCTAATCTGAATTTATACAAACTTATAAAAACTTTGTTCCTTTACAGTTCCATTCCAGCAATTCAGTTAATGATGTGAGAAAACAAATGTGGAGTTAAAAAAATCAAAGTTACAAGAATACTAACTTTTAGATTAAAATTTGTTTTTAAAAATGTATTACTTATCTTAATGATGTAGAAAACAAAAAATGAAGTTGCAAGCTGTTGTTAGAATGCTAGAATTTATAATTGCCCCAAGTATTTATCATTACTGAGATCTTTATTCTTTCACATGGATTTGAGTTACTATCTAGTGTCCTTTCAATTCAATCTGCAGGACTTTATTAGTATTTCTTGCAGGGAAGACCTTATAATAGTAAACTCCCTCAGCTTTTGTTTTTCTGAGCAAATCTTAATTTCTCCCTCACTTCTGAAGGACAGATTGTCCAGATATAGTAGTCTTGGTTGACATTTTTCTTTTATCATCTGAATATATCAGCTCATTGCCTTCTGGCCTCCAAAGTTTCTGATGAGAAATCTGCTGATAATATTAAGGATCGATTTTATGTGATGAACTGCTTCTTTTTTGTTCCTTTCAAGATTTTCTCTTTGTCTTTCAAAAGGTTTATTAGGGGGGTGCCTGGGTGGCACAGTTAAGTGCCTGACTTCAGCTCAGGTTATGCTCTCACAGTTCATGGGTCCAAACCCCATGTTGGGCTCCATACTGACAGCTCAGAGCCTAGAGCCTGCTTTGGATGCAGTGTCTCCCTCTTTCTTGTCCCACCCCTGTTCACACACACACACTCTCTCTCTCTCTCAAAAATAAATAAAAACATGAAAATTTAAAAAAAGAAAGAAAGTTTGATTATAATGTGTCCCTGTTTGGGTCTTTTTGAAATCATCTTATTTGGAGTTCACTGACCTCCTTGAATATCTACAAGTCATGTCTTTTTATCAATTTTGGGAAGTTTTCAACCATTATTTCTTCAAATATTCTCTTTGTCGTTCCTCTCTCCTTTCTCTTTCTGGGAATTCAACAATGTATATGTTGGGCTTCTTGATGGTGTCCCACAGATGGTGTCCCACAGGTGCTTTAGGCTCTGATAACTTTTCTTCAATCTCTTTTCTTTCTGTTTCTCAGACTCAATAATTTCTTTCTTATCTTCAAGTTCACTGATTCTTTTTCCTGCTCAAGTCTGTCTTTGAATCCCGCTGTAAATTTTTCATGGTAGACATTGAAAGAAGGCACTCCAGACCTTCTTTCTGCTTTCTTTTTAGTGTTCTCTTTATTTATATTTTCATTTTGTTCATACATTGTGTTCTTCATTTTCTCCATGTCATCCTTTACTTCTTTGAGTATCTTTTAGACAATTGTTTTAAAGTCTTTTTCTAGTAGATCCACCATCAGGTCTTTTTCAAGGACAGTTTCTGTTAGTTGATTTATTTTTTCCTTTAAATGGGACATACTTTCTTCTTTCTTTGTGTGCTTTGTGACTTTTTATTGAAAACTTGACATTTGAATCTAATAATGTAATATCTCTGGACCAGATTCTCCACCATTTGCCAAATTTTGCTGTTTTTGGTTGGCTAGTTTTCATATTTGTTTTATGTTCTTATTTTTACTTGTATTTATTTTTTTAATGTTTTATTTAGTTTTTGATACAGAGAGAGACAGAGCATGAGAGGGGGAAAGGCAGACAGAGGGGGAGACACAGAATCGAAGCAGGCTCCAGGCTCTGAGCTGTCAGCACAGAGCCCGATGCGGGGCTCGAACCCACAAACTGAGATCATGACCTGAGCCGAAGTCGGAGGTTTAACCGACTGAGCCACCCAGGCGCCCCTTATTTTTACTTTTATTATCTCTATGCCAAGGACCACCCTAATATTTAAACTTAAGGTCTTCTCAGTTCGTTTCTGAGCCTTTTCCTGGGCTTGTGTGGTAACTTCTCATCCCTACCCCCCATATATGCAGTTGCTTTTGAAAGGGAGAAAAAAGTTAAGAGGAGAAAAACAAAAGGATTCTGGCTCTATAAATCCCCTGAAAGTTACTTTAGCTGGAGGGGAAAGGTTTGCAACAATGAGGGGAAGGTGTAACAAGAGCTACCCACCTCTTTCTGTACCTCTGAGATCAGAAGCAGCAACGTTCTATCAAAACAGATCTCCACTATTTGGAGGAAAGGTACTTTCTGTCTAGTCTGGCTTCCACACAGCTGCATATAATGTACACAAGGCTGCCTGGCAAGGGGCTGGGAGTAGTGAATCATAGCTGCTCCTATACTAAGAGCTGAAATTGAAGTTGACCATAACTTACTGTCTAAGCCTTTCCCCTGGAAGTTGCAAGCCTTCAATAGACTCCAGAGTTCCAAAATAGTTAACAGTACAACATATCTGGCCAGGGCAATTATTGTTCAGGTGGGGGGACAGATTTCTGGTGCTTCCTACTTTCCCATCTCCCCAAACCCTCCTCTGGCTCCATGCTTCTTTAAACATTCTATCTCCTTATCATCATTACTACCATACTTCCCTGTTTTCTGCCAACCTTTCACTTTCTTTTGTTAGGTTCTCCTCCCCCGAAGGTCTGCCTTGTTTTTTCTCCTCATCTTACTCTTCCTTTTCCCCAAAAATAGCTTATTCTGTCCTATTTCTTTGATTACTATTAACATGTAAATCCCCTTTTCTAAACTCTTTTAACACCAGACCTTCTGAGTTCTGAACCTGTATAAGTTACTACCCACTAAACATACTCACTGGGGTCCAACATGGAGTGGAAGACAGAGCAATAAGAACTGGGTGCCAGGACAGATTCTTGTGCAAGTTTCATACATTAGTGCTAAACAAGCCTGATCCTCCAAGAAGCAGACACCAAGACAGGATTAAACATGCAAAAGTTTTATTAGAGAAAGAGCTGGCATGAGAGAATATAGGGATTCAGGGAAGATTGGGAGAGCTATTCAATTCAAGTCCAGCTCAGAGAGAGAAATTTGGGTAGAATCATCCCAAGCTTGTGCCATTAAGCAAACTTATTGAGACCAAGTCAGCCATCTTGGCATTCTCTGTGTTTCAGGAATGGACCTGCCTTAGTATCCCTGCCATGCTCAGTAGCTGGTGGGGACCAGCCCTGGGACGTGTGGCCTCTGTACAAACATGTAAGTTTCAGAGCTCAACCACTGAGCCCTTAATTAATGAGGTCTCTGTAATTGCAGGTGTGTTTGGAACATTCTCCTGGGAACCCTGACAGTTGCCAAGCAAGATATCTGTTGCCTATGCTGGGGAAAAGGGAAAGTACATGAGGTCAGGGAGTTGCTAATGAAAATATTTGCTAATGCAATTCTTGCTTCTTTTTTTCTCTCAATATGAAAGATAAAAGTCAGGGGGAGTAATTAGGGGTCTGTGCACAGACATGTTTGGGAAGTTACATGAGGCCCACATGAGAATGACGTGCCAGAGCAGAGTAGTGTGGGTAGTGATGGCCGTGTCAGCCTCTGCAAAGGCAGAGGCCAGACTGGGGAAGTCGGGGCAGCTCTACAAGTTAAGGGCTCAATCCCCCATTCAGAGGCTAATTGCCAAGATCAGGTTGTCCCCAGCACTTCTGACCAACTGGCTATAAATCTGAGGTTCCATGACCCTCCTCAGGTTTGATAATTTGCTAGAGTGGCTCACAGAGCTCAGTAAAACACCTTGTTTACCAGATTCCTGGTTTATTATGAAGAATATAGCTCAGGAACAGCTAGATGGAAGAAATGTACAGGGTGAGGAAAGGGGACAGGGCCTTCCATGCCCTCTTAAGGTGTGACACTCTCCCTGTATCTCCATGTATTTACCAACCCCAGAGCTCACTGAACCCCATCTTTTGGGGATTTTAATGGAGACTTCATCACATGGGCCTGGTCATTGATTAACTTATTTTCCATTTCTCCCCACTTTGGAGGATAAGGGAGTAGGACTAAACATTCCAAGCTTCGACTCAGGAGCACACTGGGAGTCACCTGACACTCCTATAATTCAGGAAATTCTGAGGGAATTAAGGGTCTGTAGCAGACACTCCTATCACTCTGGAAATAACAAGGAGCAATTCCTATCAAAACAACGCCAGCATTCTTCACAGAGCTGGAACAAACACTCCTAAAACTTGTATGAAACCAGAAAAGACACCAAATAGCCAAAGCAATCCTGAAAAAGAAAACCAAAGCTGGAGGCATCACAATCCCAGACTTCAAGCTGTATTACAAAGTTGTAATCATCAAGACAGTATGGCGCTGGCACAAAAAACAGACACTCAGGCCAATGGGACCAGAATAGCGAACCCAGAAATCAACCCAAAAACGTATGGCCAACTAATCTCTGACAAAGCAGGGAAGAATATCCAGTGGAATAAAGATAATCTCTTTAGCAAATGATTCTAGGGAAAACTGGACAGCGACATTCAGAAAAAATGAGCCTGTACCACTTTCTTACACCATACACCAAAATAAACTCAAAGTGGATGAAAGACCTAAATGTAAAACAGGAAGCCATCAAAACCCTCAAGGAGAAAGCAGGCAAAAACCTCTCTGACCTCGGCCGCAGCAACTTCTTACTCACCACCTCTCCAGAGACAAGGGAGACAAAAGCAAAAATGAACTATTGGGACATCATTAAAATTAAAAAGCTTTTGCATAGTGAAGGAAACAATCAGCAAAACTAAAAGACAACCAACAGAATGGGAGAAGATATTTGCTAATGACATATCAGATAAAGAGTTAGTATCCAAAATCTATAAAGAACTTATGAAACTCAACAACGCCCCCCCCAAAATCAAAACAAAACAAAACAAAAAGAACTCAGTGAATAAATGGTCAAAAGACATGAATAGGCACCTCTACAAAGAAGACATCCAGATGGCTAACAGACACATGAAAAAAATGCTCAACATCACTCATCATCATGGACTACAAATTAAAACCACAATGAGACACCGCCCCACATTAGTCAGGATGGCTTAAAGGCAACAACAGATGTTGGTGAGGATGTGGAGAGGATCTCTTTCTGCACTGCTGGTGGGAATGCAAACTGGTGCAGCCACGCTGGAAAACAGTACGGAGGTTCCTCAAAAAATTAACAATAGAACTACCCCACGACCCAGCGATTATACCACTAGCTATTTATCCAGGGGATACAAGTGTGGTGTTTCGAAGGGGCACATGCACCTCAGTGTTTATAACAGTACTATTGACAGTAGCCAAAGGATGGAAAGAGCCCAAATGTCCATTGATGGATGAATGGATAAAGAAGATGTGGTATATATACACAATGGAGTATTACTTGGCAATGAAAAAGAATGAAATCTTGCCATTTGCAACTACGTGGATGGAACTAGAGTGTATTAACTCAGTAAATTATTCAGAGAAAGACAAATATCATCATATGACTTCACTCATATGAGGAATTTAAGATACAAAACAGATTAATATAAGCAAAGCAAAGCAAAAATAATATGAAAACAAGGTGGTGGACAAAACATAAGAGACTGTTTTTTTAAATAAAATGTTTTTTTTAATGTCTTTATTTTCTTTTGAGAGAGAGCAGAGAGTGAGTGGGGGAGGGGCAGAGAGAGAGGGAGACACAGAATCTGAGCAGGCTCCAGGCTCTGAGCTGTCAGCACAGAGCCCTGCGCAGGGCTGGAACCCACAGACTGTGAGATCACGACCTGAGCTGAAGTCGGATGCTTAACTGACTGAGCCACCCAGGCGCCCCGAGAGACTCTTAAATATAGAGGACAAACTGAGGATTGCTGGAGGGATTGTGAGTGGGGAAATGGGCTAAATGGATAAGGGTCATTAAGGACACTTGTTGGGATGAGCACTGGGTGTTATACGTAGGGGATGACTTACTGGAATCTCCTCCTGAAATGATTATTGCACTATATGCTAACTAACTTGGATCTAAATTTTAATAAATTAATAAACAAACAAATAAATTGCAAGGGATTTAGAAGCTTGGTGCTGAACTGCAGTCAAAGACTAAATATTAGCAGGAACTCAGGGCAGACACACATATGTTTCTTATTTAAAACAAATTTTTTTATTTTTATATTTTTGAGAGACAGAGCGTGAACAGGGGAGGGACAGAGAGATCACCCATGAACCGTGAGACCATGACCTGAGCCAAAGTCGGACACTCAACCAACTGAGCCACCCAGACACCCGGCATGTTTCTTCTTTCACATGGGAAAACTGGATGTCCACATGCAATAAAATCGGACCCTTATCTCCATATACCATATGCAACAATCAACTCTAAATGGATTATATTTAAATATAAGACCTAAAACCATAAAACTCCTAGAAGAAAACGTAGGGAAAAGTTCCTTGTCATTGATGAGTTTTTGTATATGACACCAAGAGCATAAACAAGGGAAGCAAATATTAAAAGGTTGAACTACATTGCATTAAAAAGCTTCTGAATGCCAAAGGAAACCATCAACAAGTGACAAGGCAGCCTGTGGAATGGTGGGAAGTATTTGTAAACCACATACAGGGGTTCAGATGCAAAACGTAAAAGGAACTCATACAATTCAACAGCAAACAAAACAAAATGAAACAAAAGAAGCAAATAAAACCCCAGGTGACTGGATTTTAAAATGGGCTACGGGCCTGAAAAGATATTTCTCCAAAGAAAACTTATACATACGGCTAAAGATACATGAAAAAGTTGTCAAATATCACTAATCACCAGGGAGATGTAAATCAAAACCTCAGACTTGTTAGGGTGGCTATTACTAAAGAAAACAAAACAAGAACCTAACCAGAGTTGACAAGGGTGTGGAGAAAACGGAACCCTTGTGCACTGTTGGTTGGAAAGTAAATTGCTACAGCTGTTGTTATGGAAAACAGTAGATTCCTCAAAAAGTTAAAAAACCCACTGGCAGGATCTCTAAGAAATATCAGCACTCCCATGTCCATTGCAGCATTGTTCACAATGGCCAAGATATAGAAACAAACTGTCTATCAACCAAGTGGATAAAGAAAATGTGACATATATATCACATTTATATATATATGCAAACTATATGTGTTATAATACTTGTGTATATACATGCACAATGGAATTTTATTCAGCTTCAAAAAAGAGGGAAATCTTCTCATTTGTGACAACAAAGATGAACCTAGAGAGCATTATGCTAAGTGAAGTAAACCAGACTCATAAAAAAGACAAGTTCTGTATCGTCTTCCTTATATTTGGAATCTAAAATAGCCGAATTCCTAGAATCAGAGATTAGAGCCATGGCTGCCAGGGGCTGGGGGAAGGGAGGAATGGGGGAGGTGACGGTCAAAGGGTACAAACTTACAGTTTTGCAAGGTAAATGATTTCTAGAGCTGTGATACACAGTGTAACGTCTGTAATCAACAATACTGTGTCGTACTTAAACTTTGCTAAAAGATTAGAGCTTATGTTAAGTGTTCTCACTACACGTACAAAAACAATAATACAGGGGCCAGGGGGAAACTTCAGGAGGTTTCATGAGTGAAAACTTATCCCCAAACTCATCAAGTTGTATACATTAAATATGTACCTTGTTACATGCCAATCATACCTCAATAAAATGGTTATAATAATAACAATTGCCAATCCAATCAATAAAAAAATAGGCAAAATATTTTAACAATACCTTTACAAAGGTTCATGAATATCCAATGAGCACACGAAAAAGTAAAAAAAAAAAAGTGTGTATCACTAGTCATTAGGGAAGTGAAACAAAAACCACAGTAAGATATCCCTACACACTCACCAGAATGGATGTTTAAAAAGTCTGACAACCCTCGATAAACTAAAAATAGGACTACTCTATGACCCAGCAGTTGCACTATTAAGTATTTACCCAGATGATACAAAAGTACAGATTCAAAGGGGTA
The DNA here is from genome assembly GCF_006229205.1 of Suricata suricatta. Taxonomy (NCBI): domain Eukaryota; kingdom Metazoa; phylum Chordata; class Mammalia; order Carnivora; family Herpestidae; genus Suricata; species Suricata suricatta. Next base: position 78,422,526 of record NC_043714.1, read on the forward strand.
CATGCACCCCAATGTTTATAGCAGTGTTATCAATAAGAGCCAAACTATGGAGAGGGCCCAAATGTCCATCAACTGATGAATGGATAAAGATGTGGAATATATATTTAATGGAATACTACTCAGTAGTAGTATTCCATGGGGTGCCTGGTGGCTCAGTCATTTCAGCGTCCTACTTCGGCTCAGGTCATGATCTCATGGTTTGTGAGTTCAAGCCCCACGTTGGGCTCATTGCTGTCAGTGCAGAGCCTGCTTCGGATCCTCGTCCTCCTCTCTGCCCTCCCCTGCTTGTGCTCGCTCGCTCTCTCTCTCTCTCTCTCAAAACTAAATAATAGAAACAAAGCAAAACCAAACAAAAACATTAAAAAAATTTAATATTTATTTATTTTTGAGAGAGAGACAGAGCACAAGTGGTAAATGGGCAGAGAGGGGGAGACACAGAATCCGAAGCAGGCTCCAGGCTCTGAGCTCTCTGCATGGAGCCTGATGCAGGACTCGAACCCACAAGCTGTGAGATCATGACCTAAACCAAAGTCAGAAGCTCAACCAACTGAGCCACCCAGGCGCCCGAAAGCAAAAACATTTTACAAAAAAAAATGAAATCTTGTCATTTGCAGTGGTGTGAATGAAGCATGAATGTATTAATCAAAGTGAAATAAGTCAATCAAAGAAAGACAAATACCATGTATTTCACTCATATGTAAAATTTAAGAAACAAAACAGATTAACATATGGGAAAGGGGTAAGTGAAGAGTGGGAAACAAAACACAAGAGACTCAATAGTAGAGAACAAATTATGGATTGATGGACGGAGGTGGGTGGGAAATGAACTAGATGGGAGATGGGTACTAAGGAGGGCACTGGTGATGAGCAGTGGGTGTGGTTTGTAAGTGATCAATTACTGAATTCTACTCCTGAAACCAATATTGCACTGTATGTTAACCAACTACAATTTAAATATAAACAAAGGGACACCTGGGTGGCTCAGTTGGTTAAGCGTCTGACTTCGGCTCAGGTCATGATCTCATGGTTCGTGGGTTCAAGCCCCGCGTCAGGCTCTGTGCTGATAGCTCGGAGCCTGGAGCCCACTTCGAATTCTGTGTCTCCCTCTCTCTCTCTGACCCTCCCCTGATCACACTGTCTCTGTTTCTGAAAAATTAATAAAATGTTAAAAAAAATTAAAAAAATAATAAAAAACCATAAATATAAAACAAAAACCATTAAACAACAAAACAAGGGGGACTTGGGTAGCTCAGTCGGTTAAGTGTCTGACTTCGGCTCAGGTCATGATCTCGCTGTTCATAGGTTCGTGCCCCACATCAGGCTCTGTGCTGACAGCTCAGAGCCTGGAGCCTGCTTCAGATTCTGTGTCTCCCTCTCTCTCTGCCCCTCCCCTGCTCACTCTCTGTCTCAATAATAAACATTTAAAAAGTATTAAAAAACAAAACAAAAAACAAAAAGTCTGATAGCTCCAAAATGTTGGGAAGGATATGTAGCATCTGTAACTCTTCAAAACTTTTGAATATAAAATGGTACAACCATAGGGGTACCTGGGTGGCTCAGTCAGTTAAGTGTCCAACTCTTAATTTCAGCTCAAGTCATGATCTCATGGTTTGTGAGTTGGAGCCCTGAGTTGGGCTCCATGCTGAGAGAGTAGAGCCTGCTTCAGATTCTCTCTCTCCCTCTTCTGCCCCTTCCCTGCTCTCTCTTGCTCTCTCTCCAAATAAATAAACTTAAAAAAAAATGGTACAACCACTCCAAACAATAAAAATAGAAATCATGCACTTACTTTTTTTCTTTTTTAACATTTATTTATTTTTGGCAGAGAGAGATGGAGTGTGAGTAGGGGAGGTGCAGAGAGAGGGAGACACAGAATCCAAAGCAGGCTCCAGGCTCTGAGCTGTCAGCACAGAGGCCGATGCGGGGCTCAAACTCACAAGCCATGAGATCATCACCGGAGCTGAAGTCGGACGCTTAACTGACCGAGCCACCCAGGTGCCCCTCATGCACTTTCTCATATAACTAAGCATACACCTGTTCTGACCCAGCAATTTCATTCCTAACCCAAGAGAAATGAAAATGTGTACACAAAAAAACTTGTAACCTGAATATTCATAGCAGAACTACTTATAACAGGCAAATCCGGGAAAGCTCTCTGTTGTCCATCCATACGAGAGCCAAGAGAATATTGTGGTATATTCAATCTACTAAACTATAAAATAGGAACTGATTCTTGACAGCAGGTATAGACCTTAAAAATAAAATTATCAGTTATTTCATCAGCACTAATGTGTTCATTCAAGAATAGAGAACTGCAATTCAGGACAAGTAATCTATCCTAAGTGAAATAAGTCAGAGAAAGACAGAGATCATATATTTCCACTCATATGTGGAGCTTGAGAAACTTAACAGAGGACCATGGGGAAAGGGAAGGGAAAAAATAGTTACAAACAGAGAGGGAGGAAGGCAAACCATAAGAAACTCATAAATGCAGAGAACAAACTGAGGGTTGATGGTGGGGCGGTGCGGGAGAGGGCAAAATGGGTGACGGGCATTGAGGAGGGCGCTTGCTGGGATCAGCACTGGGTGTTGTATGTAAGTGATGAATCACGGGAATCCACCCCCAAAACCAAGAGCACACTGTACACATTGCATGTTAGCCAAGTTAACAATAAATTATATTTAAAATTTTTTTAAATAAATAAAACCAAATAAGTAAATAAATAAAACCAAACCACCATTAAGTCCCCCAAACAAAGGAGGAGGAAAGGGGAGCTGGGAAAACTGTTGTACACTGAAAGTCCTTTGGAAGTGCAGTGGCTTTTCATTGGCTGGGCTGCTGCTGAGCGGCAGGACACCTTCTTTGCCCCGGGGAGGAGTGTGAAAGTACAGGCTTCGGGCTGGGAATGCAAAGGGCTGGGAAGAGCGGTGTGAGGTCAGAGCGCCCACTGCTGGCCTCTCGACTCCGCTCTAAGGGATATTACCTTTTATTAATTTTTAAACCAAATAAACCCATTTTGCTGGAAAAATAACTGGCTGTTTTACCTTTAAGGTCAATATGAGTAATATAAATATTTCTAACTTTTTGAGATAATTCAAGACTCTTTTCTATTCCATTCCAACCAGCAACTTAGAAGGTTTTCATTTTGCCGCATCTTGCCAACACTTGTTTTTTGTCTTAGTCCGTCTGGGCTGCTATTACAAAGTACCATAGACTGGCTGGCTTATAAACACAGATTTCTTTCTCACAGTTCTGGAGGCTGGAAGTCTGAGGTCAGGGTGCCTGCCAGGTTGGTTATGGCAAAACCCTGGAACCCCTCTTCTGGTTGCAGATGGCCAACTTCTCATCGTGTCCTCACATAATGGTAGGAGTTAGTTTCCCCTGTGGCCTCTTCTTAAAGGGCACTAATCCTATTTATGGGAGCCCCACCCTCATGACCTATTTCCCTCCCTAAGGGTCCATCTCCAAATACCATCACATTGGGATTAGGGTTTCACATACAAATTTTAGAATTTGGGGGAAACTTGAACATTCAGTCTATGCCTGTCTTTTTTTGTGGGTTTGTTGTTGTTGTTGTTTGTTTGTTTGTTTTTGTTTTTTGAGAGACAGAACACACACACACACCAGCGAGTTAGGGGCCAAAAGCGACAGAGACCTAATCTGAAGCATGTTCCAGGCTCTGAGGTATCAGCACAGTCTGTGGGGCTCCAACTGGTAATTTGCGAGATCATGTGTGGAAGGAAGTCCGAAGCCTAACTGGCTGAGCCACCGACGTGCCCCGGTTTATCTTTTTTATTATCACGCTTCTAATGGTAGGAAATGGTACCTCCCTGTGGTTTCAATTTGCCTTTCCCTAATGACTGACAATGGCAAACATTTCTTTCTATGTTCGTTAGCCATTTTATATCATTGGTGAAATATCCAAATCTTTTGCTCATTTTAATTGGGTTGTTGGCCTTCCTTTCATCGACTTTTAAAAATAACAGCTTTATTGAGATATAATTCCCACACCATACAGTTTAAATGAACCATTGAGCGACTAAGCACGTTCATACGGTTGTGCGGCCGTCCCCGGAGGGTGCAGGCTGGACTCCATTCCGGTGGGCACCGCTCCGGATCTCCCTGGAGTCTATGCCGCTGGCCCATCTCTTCCTGGGCCCTCCGGGCGGGTGAGGGTCCCTTCCCGGACACCAGCGGAGACGAGGATCCGCCGGTCCACGAGGAGCCTTTGACATTCTCGCAGGAGGATGACCGGAGGTGCACCTCGCAGGCTACGACGCCCTCAGCCTCCGCACAGAAGCCGGGATCACAGAGGGCCGGGTCCTCCTGAGGTCCTAGAGCTGCCCGGAAGTGTCTCTGGATCGCTTCCGAGAACCCCGCCCTGCTTCCGGTGTGGCAGTGGTCCGGCTCTTCACCTGGCTTCTGTGTGCCGGACTGGGCGTTCAGGTGCGGAGATGTCGCGGGTTTTGGGGTGCAGAAAATGGGATCGCTCTTTCCGGACGGGGGTAGAGGAACGCGACGCAGCTCCTTGGCCGGCAAATCCAGGGAGCTGTGGAGGCAGATGTGGTGCAGTTTGGGGAGGGGCCGGACGGCGCTGGCTGCGACAGGTGGCCAGGGCCACCGCGGAGAACAAGGGTCACCACTCCAATCGGGCCGTCTCCGTCAGCTCCTGCCTCGGAGCCGGTGGCCCCTAGAGGGTCAGCGTGGAGCAGCACGCCAGCCTTCGGGAAACAGGGTCTGAGCAGCGCGGCGGCCCGGGACAGCGGAAGGCAGTTCCTGATAGTGGCCATGCAGTGGGGAAGAACCCCTGTTTTGACAGATGGTCGTTGACAGACAGGGTGAGGGGAGGTCTGGCCTTCCCAGGAGAATGGGATACGATGATGCCCATAGAGGGCTCTCTGTGCCCCGCCCTCCCCCGCCCCGGTTCCCGCAGGGCTCCGCGGTGCCCCATCTCGCCCTGGGCCTGGTGGGAGCCTTGGGGACAGGATCTGTGTGTCCGGCCGAGCTCTGTTCAAGCACTTGGAGCGGTTGAGATGAGCGGTGCACCCTCGTCCTGTATAAGCAGGTGTGTGGCTCGGCCACCTGAGGTGTGTTGTGACATTATACGGTCCCTTCAAGTAATGACACAGACCTTTATCCAGGTACCTCAGCACCTCCTGCCTGAGTGGCTGTGTCTAGTTTCCCCTGTGCTGTGAAAACAGTGGGAGCTTTTGATAGGCCTGGGTTCCAGGCCTTGGGCTGTTGTGTTTGCGCCTCGGTTTCCTTATAGACAAGGTGAGGATAATAACTGGCTCTTGCAGAGCTGTTGTGACAGTTCACAGTGTAGTGATCTTACTGTGGTCAGTGGCAGCAGCAGAGGCTGTATGTCCCTGTGTTCTCTGGACTTTTCTTCTCTTGCATTCTTTTCTCTTACGTATTTGGAGATCTTATGTGTGGTCTCTTGTTTTCTGGCCCTCTTTTCCCCCACCCTGTCTCCCCTCCCTACCCACTCCTGGCTCTCCTCTTCCCGGGATTAAAGTGGGCCCCTCTGCCACTTGCTCTCAGGGAACCTCCCATTACATTGGCTGTCATCAGTGGTTCATGCTGTCAGCCTCTTCAAGGCAGAGACCATGTCAGTCCTCGTTTGCTGTCCCAAAGGATATGGGAGTTACTGGGCTCTCTTCTCCCCCCTGCCCTTGGCAGTTGCAGCTGGGACCTTTCCTCTGGGCTGCCTGATCAAAAGGGAGGAAACAGCAATGTCTGCCGTGGGGACTGCAGCTCCATACCTGCATCACCCTGGTGATAGTCACAGCAGCCGGGTGAGTTTCCTGGGGGCCCAGCTCCCCCCAGAAGTGGCAGCAATGCCCCGGCTCCTGGGGGACCTGGACAGGAGCACATTCAGAAAGTTGTTGAAGCTGGTGGTCAGCAGTCTACAGGGAGAGGACTGTCGGGAGGCTGTGCAGCGCCTCAGGGCTAGCGCAGACCTGCCGGAGGAACGGCTGGGTGCCCTCCTAGCCGGCACAAACACACTGCTCCAGCAGGCCCTCCGGCTGCCCCCAGCCAGCCTGAAGCCTGACGCCTTCAAAGACCAGCTCCAGGAGCTCTGCATCCCCCAGGACCTGGCCATGGACTTGTCCAGCGTGGTGTTTGGGAGCCAGCGGCCTCTCCTCAACTCTGTGGCCAGGCAGCAAGGGACCTGGCTTCCCCATGTTGCCAGCATGTGGTGGAGGGTGGATGTGGCAATCTCCACCAGTGCCCTGGCCCGCTCCCTGCAGCCGAGCGTCCTGATGCAGCTCAAGCTTTCAGATGGGTCAGCATACCGCTTTGAGGTCCCCACAGCCAAGTTCCAGGAGCTGCGGTACAGCGTGGCCCTCGTCCTGAAGGAGATGGCGGACCTGGAGAAGAGGTGTGAGCTCAAACTGCAGGACTGACCCATGCTTGCAATCCCATTCCAGTCACTTGGGGGTAGCTGGCTCCTATAGGCATCTCCAAAGTGAAGCCTGTCCTTCCAGGAAGCATTCTTCAGTGAGATGTTGGGATGTAATGATGTCATCCTCTGTTTAATTAAGAAAGACAACGTTGTCTTTCCTTTTTACTGGAAATAAAGGAACTATTAAAAAAATATGTTCTCCTGGGTTGGCATCAAACCCCTCCCCTGGATGTTGCTCTTGCTGCTGGGTGAGGCCATATGTGGTCCGGTTATCACCTGGGGTCAAGGCCAAGGCCTTTGCACAGACACCATGGTCACTCAGCCTTGCCTCATGTAGCATCTGAGCTCTCTGTTCATTTGCTTTTGTGAACCTTATGTTTTAGGGATGACAATTCATTCTCCTGCCTTAAATCCTTAACCTCATGGAGCCAACATTCCAGTGCTGAGGGGGAGACATTACAAAATGCATAATAAAACATGCCCGGTGTAACTCGTGTCAGTGAAGGGAGGCAGGGTTATGGAAGACCTAGGCTGTCATCTTAAATTGGTCATGGGGTGGGCCTCCTTGAGGACATGGTATAACAGTAAAGATCTGAAGGAGGCAAGGGAGCAGAGCAGTCAGGAATGGGGGCTCTCGGTGAGGGGCAGCTAGCAGCGCGTGACCGCGTAGCTGCAGCTGGGTGAGGGGGGAGACGAGGATGTGAAGGACATGGCCCCAGGGCGTCAATTCTGAGCAAAGTGGGTGTGATCTAACAACTGTTTTTAATAACTTTTTTTTCCCCAATTGAGAGAGCACACAGGCATTCAGGGGAAGACAGAGGAGAGAAAATCTTTAGCAAGCTCCCTCTGAGATCTTGACCTGAGCGGAAATCAGAAGTTGATGCTTAACTCGCTGAGCCACCCAGGTGCCCCTGACAGTTGTTGGTGTCTGAGGAGAGAGCAGCAGGGGCCTCTCCTGGGATCCTCTAGGTGGGTGTCTGGGCAGCTCAGGTTGCCATACAAAATATCACAGATTAAGGGGCTTAAACAGCAGAATTGTATTTCCTCACAGTTCTAGAGGCTAGAAGTCGGAGATGAGAGTGTGAGAGGCCTTTCTCCCTAGCCTGCAGACAGCCTTTCCTGCGGGGGACCAGCCCACGCACCCGAGTCTAAGGGTCCCTGAGTAGGGGGTTGGTGTCGGCGAAATATCTACAAGAAAGAACACAGACAACGTGAATGGTGGAAGAGACCACACTTTAGTGAAACTTGGTGTCTTATATACCAAAGGTGATTACATCTTTCTTTTAATGATCACATTGTTTGTAACTTCTTAGGAATCACGTTTCAGAATAGATCATTGTTTTCACGGAAGAGAGAACAGAAAGTTAAAGACAGAAATGAAGTACAATACAGAAGATCAAAAAACATAATTTATCACTAAAAATACATCAGCGGGAGTCTTATTTTGCGTATATAGTGTAATATTAACTGAAGCTTATGACAAGGCTATTTTTCTTTAAAAGTTCAAACAATAGTCTGTGAGTAAGGTGCCTCTAACTAGGGAGGAAGTTTCAATCAGAAAATCTGCCCATTTACTGAAACCGCAATTACCAAGAGGCATGAATAATAGGAGAACTAACCCCAGTCTCTGATCCACTTAGGTCAAGCAGTCAAGCGCACACATTTTCAAGCAGGGGAAGCAGGGTCCCTATAGGCCACACAGCACTGCACCCCAGTCTCCCAGGACCTTTGCTCTTTTGTCCTGATCCTCAAATGGGGGGAGGGCCGTTATCCAGGGTAGCGCCTTCCTAGACAAGGCTAGAGACTTTGCGATTACATACGCTCCCCCCCGGAGGCTTTGCCGTCACAGTGGAATCACCTCCGCAGGCTTTTTGGCTGGATGGGCCCCAACACTTTCCTTTCCTTAGGAAGCGTGCATGTGTGAGAGAAGAGAGCTCTCTTCCTCTTACTGAGGACACAGTCTTGTTGCATCAGGGCCCCACCCTTATGACTTCATTTAACCTTAATCCCCTACCTAAAGGCACCATCTCCAGAAACAGTCATACTGGGGGTCAAGGCTTCAACGCGAACTTTGGCGAGGGGACACAATTTAGTCCTTAGCAGTAGAGTGTATGGGGTAGATGGGAGCCCATGGATACTTTGCACCTTCCAGCATAACCATCCCCCACAGGTAGGGGAACTTGGGGTCCTGGTCTTTGCACAGACATTTGCTGTAAGGCTGTGCTCCCTCTGCCATGTCCATGCCTCCATGGTCTGCTTTTTGCTAGGCAACTAGGTCACAAGTCTCATGTAGGAACTTCCTCTGCAAACAGCTAATGATCTTGGGTGCCCATCAGTCTCCCTGTTGCATTTATGTTGGAAACTCTGCCCTTTCCTAGCACCCCCTTTCTGCCCCCCTGCTCTGTGCTAGGCTCCATCAAGATCAGCAGTGCTTGCTCACTACCATTTACAGAACACTCCCACCATCTCCATTAATTGAGTCTCTGAGTCAGGGTCATGGCAAGTTAGGAGTGCACCATGGGCAGGAAAGGAGGCGGCTGCATGGGAAGCTGACGAAAAGGTGGGTTGACACACTCAGAGTTAGGGTTTCAGGCAGGGCCCAGACCTGGCTAAACTGAGGGACAGACTGTGTGTCTCATTCAGCATCAGCTGCCATCCTTGGGCCCTGCTTCCCCAAGGATGGGAGCTGGACTGGGCCATCCAAGGTGCCACCTGGCCCACCCCAGAAGCATGTGCCAAGTGACATATCTGCCCAATCAGTAAAGGCTTTCTATGCTAGGTGTTTCTTTCATGACTATGGGACATGTTCAGGCAATATGTACTCATGATACATGAAAATTAAAAAAACTAAAAAGCAAAACCAAAAAATCTTAAGAATAAAAGAATTTAGAAGTCCTTTTGCCCATAGACAGCCATGGAAACGGTTTTTATCAGACTTCGTACTTATGCGGTGTGTCTGTGTCGGCTCTGTTCATTTAACCCCTCCTGAGTAAGACAGTCGTGGCTAGGGGCTGCAAAACCTCCCATCCCCCTTGGCAGACGTGCTGGATTTTTACCTAAACACACACCACAAGCTGGGCGGTTGAAACCTTGATTTCCCACAGCTCTGGAGGCTGGGAGTCTGGGATCAGGATGCCAACATGGCTGGGTTAGGGCCCTCTTCAGGGCTGTGGATTTCTCCCTGTGTCCTCACAGGGTTAAAGGGGTGAGGGAGCTCTCTGGGGTCTCTAAGAGCACTTATCCCACTCTGAAGCCATCCTAATCACCTCCCATAAGGCCCCAAACCCTCAGAGCATCACACTGGGTATTAGGATTTCAATATATAAATTTGGTCTGGGGCTGGGGGGACACAGACCATAGTAGCTTTTGCAATTTCTTTTCTATTAAAAATCACAGTGATGTTAGTGGTAAAACAATTTTATATTGAAACTGTTTAGAAGTGGGAACAGAGGAGGCAGAATATGAACACCTTAAAGCCCTTGATGTTCTTGCCAAACTGACCCAAAGCACTGCCTCAACTGCCCCTCATGGGCCAGTCCCTGGGGACGCATCGGTGAGCACAGAGGAATTACAGGTGTAACCAACAGGTGCTGATCCAAGTGCTCATGCCAGGCACCAGGCTAAGTACTTCCGAGTGTCAACATTAACTCACAAGTGTGAAATTCCCCCACTTAACAGGTGATAATGCAGAGGTGAGAGATTTGCCCAATGTCAGTGCCCAATGGGGGTGCTATCAGCCTTCCCTCCCCATCTGGATGGGGCTTCCCTGTGGAAGTGTCCCTGGTCTACTGACTGGGCGAGTCACTGGGAGGGGCAAGGAGGATCACCAGCCAGGGGTGGGGGTGGGTAGTGGGGGGGGAGGTTCAAGAGGCTCTCCCTGCTGGCTCACATGCCTTTAGTGGCTACTGGCCCCAGAATGAGAACAGATGTTAGGGCTGAAAGCCATGGAGATTTAGGGGCTTCTGCTGTGCAGAATTACTGAAATTTGGCAAGTGCAACCAGGAATGGAGCCCTAGAGTCTGAGCCAGGCTTTTATCCCCCAGCAGGGTGCTCCACACTCTGGTGCCACCAAAGGGCTGTGTGGCAGGGCCCCCATGGTCCTAAATCATACACCTACCTGAGGAGAGGCACTTCCCAGGCCGCCCTATTGGTGGCATCCATGAGAAACACACATAGCCCCGTCCCAAGAGGCCCTCACAGGGAGGACAAGGCTCTTGCTTGGAGTCCACCTCAATGCTCTCAGCAGTTCTTGCAGGTAGAGGACACTTCCACTCATGGTTAGGCTGGTGGAAGCTCAGAGTTACAGGAGTCAGGGGCCCAGATCTGCACACCATTTCTCTGCCTGTGGGTCGCAGAGACCACCCCCTACCCCATCCTTGTGCACCTGACTGGGGTTGCCTGGCAGTTTGGTGCATTGGTGTCCACTCTGCGGAACCCTAGAGGGCCTAAGGAGAGCCAGTAGACTCTGGGAGGCCCAGCATCTGGTCACATGTAATCTGTTCCTACTGGGCTCCAGACATATAGGGGTGTAATGCTCTGCCCACTCATCAGCTGCCTACCAGCAGGGATGGACTGTCTGTGCTTTTGGTCTTTCAGTCAGTAATAGTGGGGTCGGAGCATTGTTCTCCATCCATGGTGGACTGGACAAGGCAGCCCTGACACAAGGCTGTCCCTCCCACAGCACCTGCAGGCGGCCCTTCATCATTTCCCCTGCTGCTCCGCAGAGCCACTGTGGCAGGAGACGGCTGTGAGGGAGGAGTTCAGCTTGCCAGGTCACAAGGATTGTCAGCTGTGCCAACGTTGCTTGAAAGTGGCCAGACGCTATGTAAATGAATGGGCATACCTATGTTCTTACTTTCCTACTGGCACTTAAGTTTTAATTTCATAGGTTACAAAATCACCTTGTTTTCAGCCATTTAAAAACCATTCTTAATCTCCGGGGACATACAAAACCAGGTGGCAGGCAGCTGGTGGCTCTGCTACACCTCCCTCAACCCAGCAATGCTGGGGCGGGTGGATCCTGTGTGCCCAAAAGACTCCCCTAAGCTACGGAGCAACTGTCTACTCTCATCTGTGGTCAGTCCCTACCACTGACAGGCCTTGAGGTCCATCTTTGTCTCTAGTCTGCACAAGGTCTTGTACAGAGAATGGACATTTGCACTTGGAATATTATCCTTTTCCATTTTCTTTAATATTTTTTAATGTTTTATTTTTGAGACAGAGAGAGACAGAGCTTGAGGCAGGGAGGGGCAGAGAGAGAGGGAGAATTTGAAGAATTTGAAGTAGGCTCCAGGCTCCGAGCTGTTAGCACAAAGCCCAGCCTGACATGGGGCTCGAACCCACTAACCATGAGATCATGACCTGAGCCAAAGTTGGACACTTAACCGAGTGAGCCACCCAGGCACCCTCCTTTTCCATTTTCTTGATCTTACTTACATCTCCATGGTAAGATTTTTCAAAAATTATCTCTACAATCAACATGGGGCTGGAACTCACAACCCCAACATCAAGATTTGCATGCTCCACTGATTGAGCCAGCTGGGTGTCCTTCTGTAGAAACTCTTTATGTCAGTGCATTTCCTTTCTTCTGAGTGTCAAACATCCCAGCCCCAAATGCAGCATTCATTCGACAAAAATTTCCTAGGTTGAGTGCAAGCCACACACACTGTAAACTCACCTGGGCTCTGCACCCCTATACCTTTGTGAAGCTTCCAGGAAGCTCGGTGGTTCCAATCCAATGTCATAATCAAAGCTTAACCTGATTGAGTAAAAAGTAATTTCAGGTCAAAATTATGGGTTTATTGCCTCCAAAAGAAAAATCCAAGGTATTTTAATATCTACTCTGAGATAAGAGTTCTGGGTAGCCTTAGAAGCGTTTACTGCTACATTTACTGCTACATTTACTGAAGCCCAAATTGGGAAATATAGTTTGAAAGTAGAACAGAATATCCAAAACCTTGCACTATCTTACAGGTGGCCCTCCTCCACTCCCTCTCTGCAGAAGGGCCAGCAGCTCACATGACACGCACAGACGCTCTTCATGGGCTCCAGGGATCCCCAGCCCCACGCGTTGTAAGCGCTGAGGCAGCTTGATGTCACAAAGTCTTACCAGGCTGGCCAGTATCACGCATCTCTTTTACATGGACGCTGCTGAGACCTCAGCCTGCACTTCTGCTAGACTGGAATGCAAGACTGTAGGGTTGTTTCTATTGAATTCTTGGTTGTATTGGGACATTTAAATGAACAAAACACACTTAAGAGTTGAGAGGACAGAGAATTCCTCAAAGGTTGGAGGGCACAAAGTTTTTACCCAATTAACAAGGCAAGACCAGCAAGTGTGAACTTGGCTCTTGAGTACAAGAGCAGCCAGAGCCAACCTGCACACAAAAGGGCCACCTCTGTTCCAATAAACTTTATTTGGTCACACTGAAATCTGATTTCAATAGAATTTTCAAATGTCACAAAAAATAGTCATTTTCCCATTTAAAAGTGTAAAAACCCTTCTTAGCTTTTAGGCCTTTTAAGAGGTAAACTGAGGTTCTTCAAATTTTTGAAGGGTTTATTTGAACAAACACGGCCAGGAAGCAGGCAGGACCACATTGAAACCTCAGGAGTCCTGTGCCAGCAGGAGACAAGGGGGAGGTGTTCACAGAGAAGACTCAGAGGCAAAACTAGGAAACTCACTGGTTATGGCTTAAGCAGTTGCCTTATTTGGGAAAATTTAGTTGACTGTGATCAGGTGTTCTTGTTTCATTTTCTCAGACAGGAGTGCATTTACAGTAACGGACTCTGGCTTAGATTTTGGTCTCTTGTGTAGTCACCAAGGCCTAAGAGCCACCCAGTCTAATGGCCTCGTGCATATCTTCACAGGCTGCATCAACTCAGGCAGCAAAGAGCATTTAGCCAGTAGGCTATAATATGCCAGCCCCTGACCTAGAAACATGTCAATCCAAAGAGAGAATCCACGTGCTGAAGATTTAGGTGGAATCCTCAGGCCCTTTATAGCTGACCTTTGGTTGCCATTAGAGGGCAGAAAGCACTGTGCTCAGGCTGGAATCCGGAAGCGTTCATGTCACTTTCCACCCCTTTGTCCCATCATTACCCAGAAGTGGCAGAGAGAGGGTTCCTTTCTGGGAGTGGCACATTCAGTAACCAAACTGCCTTCCTAAGGGGGGGCCCACAAAATCTCTGGTCCTCTTGCCCTGACCCTTTTGGAGACACTTCTGGGTGGAGTAGGTCCAGCTGGAGAGGCAGTTACAGCTACTGAAATGGGCACAATGATTTCACAGCGTCCTGGCACCCAGGGTGGGACCACCTCCAAAGGTGCAGGCACAGGCCAGGGGGACAATCTGTATCCCTAGAACTAGCACTGTGGCCTAAGAACACATCACACGTAGTGCCTGGCTGAGCAGCAGTGGGTGGCAGTTGGGCTGACCTGCTATAGGGCCGAGATCTCCTGTCCACGTATTAGAAACACAAACACATGGACTTCACCATCCTGAACTCTGCTGTTCCTAATGCCAGAAAGTTGTGGGATCTCCCAATGCAGAAACAGGGATCAGCCAGCCCATTTTTCACCTGATTCAAATCCACAACCTGCTGCTGGACTATACCACACATGGCCATTGAGGCTGTGTCTCAGGGACCTACCCACAGGCTTAACCATGTCAGGTGATGGTGACCCAAATCAAGCATTGCAATAAATCCTGAAGTGACTGGCCAGTGTCCCTTGGGTTACCTTTCTGTATGTGGGAGAAATGTGCCTTTCCATTGGGACGGGGAAGGGTCTCTGGCCCAAATTTCACCCTTCTGATAACTGGCAATGATACCAAAGATCGGCAAGTCTTGAGTGAGTGGTTGTGGGTAGCAGCCAGTCTGAGTAAGACTTCTGGTCCCCTGGAATTTTTTCACAGTTGGTGGGTCCAGGACCCTGAGGGCAGGGCCACCATCAGCACTGGTTAGCTTCATTCTGCCAGTGAGCAGTCTGTCGCCACCTCCACCAGCCTCTGGGAAAAGGCAATGGGCTCACTTGCAGCTTGCAGACCGTCCCGGTTCTGGCAGTTTGTGTAGCAGTTCCGGTAAGCAGCCTGGCCTTCAGAGGCATCCGGTGGGCTCACATGAGCGGTTTCCGCAGTGCTGAGGCCAAGTCTGCACTGGGTTCCACTGGAGACGCTGGCTTGGGTCTCAGTGGGGCAGGGGCGGGGTGGGGGCAAGCTGTCCCACACAGTTCAATTCTTATCATCACCCTGTTAACAATGCTCAGATAAGCAGACTCTGGATTTCATGGAGGACGGTGACACCCCAGAGTCACAGACCAGGTCCCTGGATGCAGGTGCTATTCCTGGAGTGCCTGCACTGATTCAAGCTCCTGTCTGAAGAGGCTGGTGCCAGGCCCTCTGGCTGTATCCCCAGTTGCTCTGATGGGGACTGACTTGGAAGAAAAGGAGTCAGGTGAAGAAGGCAGGAGAAAGGAGTTCTAGGCAGATTTCTCTGGCTTCTGCTAACACGGGCTAACACATCCTTCCTGCTGAAGCCAGTTTGAGGAATTGGTGCTCAGGGCAACTTCTAAGCTACTCATCTGGCAGAGCTCACGGGCCTTTTCCCATGATTCTTCCTCATCCACAGGACTTGGGATCTTCTGTGAACTCAAAAGTCTACACATGTGCACCCTGACTTGAGGGACACAGGCTGTGCTGAGTGGGATAAGGTCACACATTCCAGCAAAGAAATATCCACTTTGTGTGAATTTAGACATTTTCATTCTTAAGGGAGCAATTCGGAATCTATCCCCACAATCTAAATTCTTATCAGCATAAACGATCCCATATAATATACATAAGGTTAAGGCTGTAGGTTTATTCACATTTATACAGGTTTATAAAGACAGGTGGTCTATCCCATGTGAATTTTCTGATGCTGAGTCAGCCGTGAGCTCCGATTAAATGCTTTGCCACATTCATTACATTTGTAAGGTTTCTCTCCAGTGTGAATTCTCTGATGAATAATTAGATGTGAGCGCCACCTGAATATTTTCTCACATTCATTACATTTATGCAGTTTCTTTACAGTGCTGACTTTTCTACGGCTCACATGGGTAGCAGCTTCCAGTGTATTCCCGTATTCATGATACCACTGGGCACGAGTGTGGATCCTCTGATGCTCAATAAGATAGGAACTCCGGCTGAAGGCTTTCCCACACTCACTACAGCCATAGGGCTTCACTCCTGCATGAATTATCTGGTGTTGGAAAAGGGTTGAGTTTTGACTGAAGGCTTTCCCACATTCAGTACACTTATAGGGTCTCTCCCCAGTGTGGACCCTTTGATGTATCGTGAGCTGTGTGCTCATACTGAAAGCTTTTCCACATTCGACACATTCGTAGGGCTTCTCTCCCTTATGGATTCTCTGATGGTAAATGAGACTTGAGCTCTGGCTGAAGGCTTTTCCACAGTCACTACATTCGTAGGGTTTCTCTCCGGTGTGAATTCTCTGATGTTGAATTAGGTGTGAGCCCTGGACAAAACCTTTCCCACACTCATCACACTTAAATGGTTTTTCTCCAGTGTGAGTTCTCTGGTGGCGAATAAGCCGTGAGCTACAACCAAACGCTTTTGCACACTTATTGCATTTGTAAGGTTTCTCTCCAGTGTGGGTTAGCTGATGCTGACTAAGGCGAGACACCCATCTGAAGGCCTTCCCACACTCATCACACTTAAATGGTTTCTCTGTAGCATGGATTCTCTGATGTGGAACGTGGCTGGGACTACCTGGGCTTCTTGGAAGCTGAAGTTTCTCTCCTGCATGCATCCGCTGGTGCTGAGCGAGGGTTGAGCTCTGGCTGAAGGCCTTTCCACACTCCTGGCACTGGTAGGGCCTCTCTCCAGTGTGGGTCCTCTGGTGTCTGACCAGCTGAGACTGCTGGCTGAAGGCCTTCCCACACTCCCGACAGCCATAGGGCCTCTCTCCCGTGTGGACCCTCTGGTGGTGGATGAGGCTGGAGCTCTGACCAAAGGCCTTTCCACACTCCTCACACCTGTAGGGCTTCTCTCCAGTATGAATTCTTTGATGCTGAATGAGTTTTGAGCTCAGACGAAAGGCTTTTCCACACTCAACGCATTTGAATGGCTTCTCTCCAGTGTGGATTCTCTGATGCTGATTAAGCTGTGAGCACAACCTGAAGACTTTCCCACATTCCTCACATTCATACGGCTTCTCTCCATACCAGTTACTTCGAGATTTCCCCTGTAAGCAATTAGGTAATGTTTTTTTACATTCTGGACATCTGTTAGTTTTCTTCGGTGTATTAAGTTCCTGATGCAGACCAATGTCCGAAGTAGATCTGAATCTCCTGCCACACATATCACAACTTCGGGATGTCCCTTCTGCAGTACCTCCCTCACTTTTGTCAGGGTGACAACCCAGTACGCCACTGCTCTCCAGCTTGCCACGTCCGTGGGCACCCTCCTTGGTGAAGGTCTTCTTGGGAGTCACGGTCCCAGTGTTTAAACAGGTTTTCTGGAAGAGGGAACTTGGCTTATTCTCTGACCAGACCTCAGAATCAGAGGTGTCTGTAAAGCCAAAATTCTGAGGAAAACCTTGTGGGGAACGTCTGACCAAGGCCATACAGGGTTCTGATTTTAGAACATCCATGTCCTCACAGAGCTGCTCACTCACAATCCCAACTGCAGAATCTGAAATAAACAGGAAATAAAATGGTTCTTATCCCTCATTCAGAGAAAGGATAAAAGACCAGGATCAGAGGTGGGGGCTGCAGATCATCCCTGGGAACTGAGCTCCAGGACAGGCTGCATCAAGGAAGAGTACACTCACACGGAAAAACGCTACCAGAACTCAGGCTTTGAACAGTTCTCAAAATTTAGCTTTGTTAATGCTTTTACTTCATGCATTCAACGACCATGTGCTCCTGTGGGGGGATATGTCAGCAGATGCCCATCCTGTGGGGAGCCGGTATGAGTGGAAATCCATAAAGAAGCTTTGAGCTGGAGAGCCTGGCAGTGTGGTGAGAGGCAGGATGAGCCTGAGGTGCCAGAGGCTCCTGGGTCCAGAAGAGCTGGGATAAGGAGAAACAATGGGCAGGCTCCAAGGAAGAGGAGGCTGGACAGCTGCTGTGGGGCAACCTGGGGTGAGCCTAATGGAATGGGGTACTGAGCGGGACCCCAGACCTGAACTCGGCTTCTGACAGCTGCTGCCAAGCCACCTTCTCTGATGCACACCTGACCATGTCCCGTCTGTCACTAGTCAACCCCTCAGCTCCCAGGGTGCCACACCCCATAGCCTATACTGCCTTCTCATTCCTTGGGGTTTCAGACAGTCCACCTACCCAGCGCCCCCCATGAGGCCTTCCTGACATCTACCTTCCTTCAAGTGTCAGTCCCTCTCCTACTCTGCAGTCCCAGAGAGCACCCTTGCTAAAGTCAGATACCTCCTTGGTGTCCGTGATCACACCCAGGGTCATACCTAACATCACAACCAGTGCGGTAACAACCACTATAACCAGCCCATTTCTACCCCAGTGAAATCCTCCAGGGGCCCAGTTACGGGTTTCCTGGTGGCTCCTAACATCAGTGCCCTCTCAGGCGTGGTGATCAGTGAGTCCCAGGATGCGGAAGAGACCGTCACACACTGAGCATCTTCTGTGCATAAAGAACACTTAGTCTCCATGACAATCCACTGAGGTCAGTAGTAGGTCAGAGAAGGAGCATGCAGTTCCCCAGTCACATAGCTAATTAAACAATCAGGAAGGAATGGACCCAGTTCTGTTCCCCAACACATGCCCCTTCAACCTCTCTGTATCCTTATGACACGGGGCATCTCCTGCCTGGCCCCTGTGGCACAATCACACAACCTCGGCAAACTTGTTCTTTCAACAGGGCAGGAGTGGCCATATGGTGGTGCTGGCTCACTTGGCCCTCTGGCCTCCCTGGACTCTGTAGATGAGAAGGTGGACACGTACTGCTCTCCTCTGCCTCCTGCTGGAAAGCAAAGGCCCCCACAGACACCAAGTGAGAGCACAGTGGAGATGCCCGTAGTGGTATCTCCACTGTAACCAAGCCTGTGAGGAGCCTCCTTACACACCAGGCTTCCCCTTGGGCTCAGCTAGCCATATGGTCCCTCCCCTCTCCGGGTCCATGTCACACTTAACACCCAGTATGGCCCAGTGTTTCCTGTCCCTACTTACTGGTGACACCCTCTCTGCCCTCTCTGCCAAAGACCTTCTCCTGACCAGCCCAGCCAGGCTCTGCCAAGCCTTTCTCAACCAAGCCTCATCATTGGCCCATAAGGACAAAAGACTAGTGTTGCTTCTTACACCCCAAGGCGTCCTCCCTAGGATGACCCTAGCCCTCCTTAAGGTGTGTGCCAGAGAAAACTCAAGGCTGCTTATTCCAGCCATACCTGAGGGACATGCGGTCTCCCAACTGCTGTGGGAGGGCAGCACGCCCAGGCAGGCGTCAGAGGATCCGCTCCCTCCATCACTTGCCTGGCTCTGGCTGAACACTGCTCACCCGCTGCCCGCTCTGGTCACGTCTGAACTAAGCTCGAGGATGCTGGACTCCTTTCTCCATTGTAGTTAATTACTATGGATTATAAAAGTCTATCCTCACCATTTTAACTAGTGCCTAGCTGTGCTTATCCATGTATGACACTGACCACAGGACTCCTTGGGGACTCATAATTGAAGCCCAGAATTTTCACCCTTCTTGAAGGCCCTTCTACAAGCTCTGGGTAATCTGAGAAGATACAAGCACATGTTAAAAAAAAAATAGAGCCTCATTCTGGAAGTGGTTTTCCCTGCTCTAGTGGCTCCAACTTAAAAGAAAAATATCCTGGGAGGTGCCAAGATGGAACAGCATGGAAGCCTTTTTGCTGTCTTGCATCCAGGAAATACAGCCAGATCAACACTAATCCATCCTGCACACCAAGAAAACTGATTTGAGGATTAACATAACAATCTGCACGACCTGCACCACAGAACTCAGCGGGTACATGGCACGGAGAGGTGTTCTGGGGGGGCAGGGAGCTGTTTCTGCTTACGGAGTGAGGCTGGAGATGGGGGGGAGTACAGGAAAAGCACCCCCCCAAAAGCAGCTGGAGAGAAAGTGGAAAAAAAAAAGTGGAAACAGCTGCAGGGAATGAACGAAAAAGGGAGAATGGATGTGGTTTTCCCTGAGAACAGATGTGTGTCCCTGTAGGCTGACAGGCACTAAGATCTCTTGTGCTGGGGACAATGGCTATGGTGGTTGGGTCAGGGGTGTGGCTCTGCGCCCTCCTGCAGCTCTGGGCCACTCCTGTTACCTGCTGCACCAGCCAGGCACAGATAACACCTCTGGGTGCTTACATTTTCCTGCCGTTTTCATCTGCGAGGCTGTACTCGTGCCCTATGTCTCAGGCTCGTGGGCAGGTCTACATCTATTGTGGGGAGGTTTTCTTTGCTGCTGCCTCATCACCATGAAGACCACTTACTACGTATAAGCCCAGAGAACTGCCCAATGCTGCCAGCTCCAGCTAGCTTTTCCGCCATGCTACCCTCTTTGAAATCTCTCCTCCACCTTGGAAATATTTAATAGGAGCTGGGTTTTAACTGGGCTAGCCTACAGCTTTACCTCTCTCTCAAGAAGGATCATAAGGGGGTCTAAGCAGAAGGCAGGGCCTTCAATTACAGAGCCAAGAATGCTGGAGGCTGGGGTCGAGGTTCCCAGCACTCCCGCCCATACTCTCATTCCTCAGGACATGAACCTGCTGATGCCTCGATTTTGACCGTGTGGCTTCCAGAATTGTGAGACAATTAATCACTGTGGTTTTAAGCCTCAAGTTTGTGGTGCTTTGGTGCAGGAGCCCTAGGACCCAACACAGCCCTGAAACCTGACTGGAGAGGCTGAGGTCACCCAGGACCCCAAGCAGTTCTGGCGGGAGCTGCCGGCGGTGGGTGGCTGCTATCTCAGGGATGACTGACGGTTGAGACTGCTCAGGGTCAAGCTTAGTGCTCCCCTTGGATTGTTACCTTTGCACTTTGCTTAATAAGAACATCAGTAAAATTAGAAATTCAACATGTGCCTGAAAAGCAAACTCTGTTTTTGCCATAACATGTAAGAGTTTCACGTTCCTGCTTTTCTGTAGTTCAGGCTCTCCCAATACAAACTCATGATTAGGCTATGATTCTGTCAACAGACCCACCTGTGGCCCCATCGTGCTCCCAGGCAGCCCAGCACGCCCTCTTGGCTGGTCCCTGGGGTCTGCCTTCAGCTTCTCACCCTCAACCCTTGCTGGGCATGGGTTCTCTGAACATCTCCTGAATCCTTTACCCAGAAGCCTCTCTGCCACAGGCCTAAGCCTCACCTGTAAAGGAGGTCCTTGCCACCTCTCTCTCCTCGACTCCCTTCAGGTCAAGGACCCATGGTTCCTGCCCCTGCTCCAACCGGGAGATCAGCTCAGGCTTGAAGACCAGGAATCCTGCTGTGGGGATGGTAGAGAAGGGCAGCATGTCAGCAGGGCTGAGGGCACATCCCAGGGCCCAGTGCTCTTGGTTTCCAGGGATAAAGAGGCAGGGGGCTGCTGGAGCACAGGCAGAGCCTCCAAAGGGAACATCAGGGAGTGTGGGTTTGGACACAGTGCCACAGTGGCCCTTTCTGTCCAGATCTTTCCAGCTCCTGAGGTTGGACAGTGAGAGATGCATGGACTCCCAGCCCAGCCCATCCACAGCAGGGCCAGGATCCTTAGGGGATCTATCACCAGAGCATCTGCAAAGAGCAGGCCAGATCTAGCTTAGGGAGAAAGCAGCCAGGCACTGCCAGCACTTCCCTCAGCACAGATGGCCTGTCCCTCAGTTCAGAGGGCAGGGACATTCCAGGAGACAGGAGTGGCCCAGAAGCAAGATAGAAAAAACAAAAATAAACCAACAAATGAATGGATTTTAATTCGGGTGGAGAAGGGCAAGCAGAGACCTTGCAGGGTAAAGGCCTCAGCTGTGAAAGGAGGCAGGGTCCACAGGGCAATACCGCACTGTGCCCCCAAACCAAAACATAGTTGGATGTGAAAGTAATGACAACACGGAGCTCAAAACTATTAGCTACTTGGGGCGCCTGGGTGGCTCAGTCAGTTACGTGTTGGACTTGGCTCACGTCACGATCTCACGATTTGTGTGTTCAAGTCCCCTGTGCTGACAGCTCGGAGCCTGGCACCTGCTTCAGATTCTGTGTCACCCTCTCTCTCTGTCCCTCCCTCACTCATGCTCTGTCTCTCTCTCTCAAAAATAAATAAACATTAAAAAAACAAAACAACAAAAATAATAAAAAGAAACATATTAAGTCAATTTTCCTCATGAACAGGGATGCAAAAATTTGAAATATAATACTGCCTACCTGAGTCCAAAATTGTACTGAAGTTTATATGTAAAACATAATTCAAGTAGGGTTTACTCCAGAAATACAACAAAACATGCTAATAAAATTTACTAGAGTAATAAGCTAAAAATACAAAGATTTCAACTGACGCAGAAACCATTTGAAATTAATATTCGTGTTTACAATTATGATTAGGCAATTTCTTCTGATGTTAGTTCAATGTATTCCCGTTAAAAAAATTTTTTTTTCCACTTTTAAGTAATCTCCACACCCAACATGGGGCTGGAACTCACAATCTCAAGATGAAGGAGTTGCACGCTCCACCAACCAAGCCAGCCAGGCGCCCCCAGAAGTATTCCTTTTAGATTTTTTTCCTAATGTTTATTTATTTTTGAGAGAGAACACAAGTGAGGGAGGGGCAGAGAAAGAGGGAGACAGAGAATATAAAGTGTGAAGTTTGACACTTTGGGCTAAAACCCACAAATTGTTGAGATCACGATCTGAGCCAAAGTTGCACACTCAATCGACTGAACCACCCAGGTACCTCAAGTATTCCCTTTAAAATAGGAACAAAGGGCACCTGGTAGCTCAGCTGGTTGAGTGTCCAACTCTTGATTTCGGCTCAGGTCATGATCACAGGGTTGTGGGCTCTAGCTCTGAGTAGGGCTCCTTGTTGAGTATCAAACCTGCTTAAGATTCTCTCTCTCTCTTGCTCGCTCACTCGCTCTCTCCCCTCTTCCTGACTTGCACACATTCTCAAATTAAAAAAATTTTTTTAAATTAAATAAGAAATAAAATGAGGAACAAAATAGGCATGCCTACATCAGTCCTGTCTGACACACCACTGTGGCTCTGGCCACAGCTAACAGGTAGGGCACTGGGGGCATTAAGCAGGAAACCCCCGCTTGCTCAGCTGCAGGTAACTCCTCTTAGCACAGCCCCAGAGCAGCAGGAAGTTCAACAAAGTTGCCAAATACAAGCATTTCTGTAGAGCTGCTATAATTCGTTAAAAATTTAGTTACATAAAAAAGATGCATTCACAAAGCAACCAAAAAACAAAGCGTTTAGACGGTACCAGACCACTCTGGAGAAAATTCCAGAACTCTAATAAATTACACAGGAGTTAAGTGGAATAAATAGAGACACATTCCATAGTCTTGGATGGGAACAGTTAATGAGGAAGAGGTTCGTTCTTCTCTTGTTAGTTCTAGAAATTCAAAGCACTCACAATAAAAATTCCAGTTCCAAGTATTGAAAACCTCACTTACTATAAACTTATATGAAATAATTACCCTATAACTCATGAGTAAGTAAACATAGTTTCATAAGGGAATAAAAAGCGGAAGTTGTCCCATCTGGTATTAGGACACACGACAAGGCCAGCTCAGAAACAGTTACACACATGAAAAAAAGGTGGCTCCACAAATCAATGGAAAAGGGTGGGCTGCTTAGGAGATGATGCTAAGAAATAGCTCAAGTTTTATAAACAAAAATAAAACAAGGCTCCTACTTAACTCCAGACACATATGTGGTGCCGAGATCTAAGCAAAACAGATAAACTCTAAAGTCTATAGGAGAATGTACAAACTGTCTCTATGACCTCGGAGGAGGAAAGAACTTGTAAATAAAATTTCAGGGGCGCCTGGGTGGCTCAGTCAGTTGAGCGTCCGACTTCGGCTCAGGTCATGATCTCACGGTTCATGGATTCGAGCCATGCGTTGGGCTCTGTGCTGGCAGCTCGGAGCCTGGAGCCTGCTTCAGATTCTGTGTCTCCCTTTCTTTCTGCCCCTTCCCCACTTATCCTCTGTTTCTGTCTCAAAAGAATGTGAAAAATTAAAATAAATAAATAAAATAAAATAAAATAAAATTTCAAAGCTACAATCCAAAAGGCAAAAACTAATGAATTTGATTTCATTAAAATCTGACCTCACAAAGTTAACAAACACAGGGGGGCCTGGGTGGCTCAGTCGGTTAAGTGTCTGACTTAGGCTCAGGTCATGATCTCACGATTTGTGGGTTCGAGCCCTGCCTCGGGCTCTGTGTTGACAGCTCAGAGCCTGGAGCCTGCTTCAGATTCTGTGTCTCCCTCTCTCTCTGCCCCCCTCCCCCCACCACCACTTGTATTCTCTCTCTCTAAAATATAAGCATTAAAAAAATTTTAAGTTGACGAACACAAGAGAACAAGAAAAAGTATTTGCAATGCACAAATCTCACCATGACACCCCCCAGGGTCAGCTCTTGACCCACAAAGACCCACAGCCCCCACATCCACAGCTTCTGGCAAGGGCCTGGCTAGGTGGGTGCTGACCAATGACACAGGGGAGGGGTCCCAAGATGCAGCCTCACCTAGTCCAGCCACACTGCTGTGGTTCTCCAGCATTACTTCCTTGTAGAGGGCTCTCTGGCTAGGGTCCAGACACTGCCACTCCTCCCTCGAGAAGTGCACGGCCACATCACCGAACGTCACAGCCTCCTGAAAAGACATACACCAGCACCCCAGAGAAACCTGGGTGCCAGCCCCATTCTGGCTCCACCTCACAGTGTGTCTCCACCACGTGTACCTCAGGGTTGGGCAAGAGAGTCACCAAGCCCCTTTGGCTCTAAAATTGAGGGGAGTGGCAGTATGGAGGTGGGGGAAGGTGCCAGACCTACAAACCTCCCCCCACAAGGGCCTCTGACGGGCCCCAGTCTGGGCAGAGGATGGACTTGCCTGAGATTGGGAATGGCCACAACTAGGGGCCAATGGAGGGACCAGGCTGATGCCCAGTAAGTGGGCAAGGTAGGTTCTTAGAGGAAAAGGCAGGGGCCCTCACAGAGCAAGTGAGGGAATGGAAGCAGTCAGGCTCCTACCATGAGGCTCGGTGGGTGGGCATCCATGTGTCCTGGGTGATACCTGTTGGCAGTTATGAAAGGGTCAGAGGTCAGGGTAGTGGAGGACCTCTAGCCCTGACTTCCCGGCTAGTTGAGAGCGTACTGTGTTCCTTCTCCAATCCTTTATCTCTAAGCCCAGATGTTCATTAGCAAGGACATAAGGTGGAACCCACATAGCCACAGCACTTAGGTATCTTCCCCCACTCCCCACCAAAGCTTCGTCTCTCAGAGTGTGTGGTGTGTGGCAATCACTCCACAGACACACAAGGGGTGTTGCCACACATGACGAGTGCTAGACTAAGCAACAGGGATGCAGCAGTGCACAATGCTGGAGAACTATGCCATCATGAAGCACAGTCTAAAGAGTTACCTACACAAACACAACATCACAACCATGACCATCCCCCAGTACAAGAAAACTCTGAAAGCATTTAAACTAGGAAACGCTGGTTTAGTGTGTGAGTCACTTCCCGGAGGGGCTAACTAGGCCAAGGGGATGGAGGTAGGGAGGGCACCAAAGGCAGCTGGGAAGGCATGTGCAAAGGGACTGAGAAGAAAGAATGGGCACAACGAGTCCGTGGAGCTGCTCACAAGCAGCAAGGGGAAGTGGACGGAGAATGAGGCCAGAACAGAGGATTACAGGGAGAAAAACAGCGGATTCAGGAACGCACCCCACCCCACTAATGTACATAAACTTGGCCCCATCCCCAGGTATCCCCCTAGGCAGTCTGAATGAGAAGTGGACTTCCCAGGGGGAGCTTCTGGCTCAGAAAGTGGCTTGTGGGCGGAAGCTCCAGGCCGTGAGTACAAAGAGGCTGACCCAGGCAGTAGTGAGCGGGTGTGACCCCACCTGCGACGGGCCATGAGTGAAGCTAGAAACGCTGGATCCCAGGTCCCCCGTAGAAAAGGACAGGCCCTGAGCAACAGCCAGAATTCAGAGAAGGCAAACACCCCATCCTACGGAAGACACAGCCCCCCCTCTTTTTTTTAACCACTGTCCCTAGTTTCGGTCTTCCCCGCCAGTAAATGAGGGGAAGAGAGGCCTCGAGAAGCCGTGGTTATGCAGAAAGGAGGAGGATTAGGGATCCCCCTCGAGCAGGCCTACAGCTGGTGGGAAGGCCGCGGGTAGATCCCGCGCCGGACCTGCAGGACTCGGCCAAACGCCACCTGCCTCCGCCGGCCAAGGTAGCCGCAACTCGACCGCCCCCCACGCCAGGCGCCCGTGGCCTCCCCAAGCCGCTCGCGACCTCCGTGCTTCCCAGCGGGGAAGCAGGAGATCGCGGGCCCCGCAGTGCCGGAGGCGGGCGGACGCGGGGACCGGCCAGCTGGCACTCCGCCCGAGAGCAATGAGCACTTAAGGTGCCCGGACCCGAGTCGGCCCCGACGCGCCCACTCACCCTCCCAATGGGCCGCCCGAGGACGAAAAGCGGGACAAAACCGGAAACGGGCCTCGGACTCACGCTCCCGCTTCTTCTCACGGACTTCCGGCCGTTCTGGGCGGCTCGGAGGCTCGGCTGTCTCGATGGTTCCCAGCCGCGCCGCCCTGGCGCAGAAGGGGCGGGGCTGGGGTCGAGGGAGGAGCGGGTCCGGCGTCTCCCAGACTGGGATGGTGGAGCATTTGCAGGCCAAAGGGTGGAGAGGATCCTGGCAAAGCGGGTGGAGAGCCTGGGGTCGCCCGGGCCTGACCCCCCCCCCCCACCTCAGGGACGCTGGACCCCACACCGGATCTGTGCCCGGGCTTTTCCACAGAAGGCGGCTCCCGCTGGGCACGTTCCAGGCACCGGACAACGGAGACGCCCGGACCACGGGCGGAGTGGGCACGGAGGAGCGGCTAGCTGGGGAGGAGGGCAGAAGAGCCGAGTGGAGACAGCAGGTATTGTCTGGGTGGTTGGGGCACGTGGTCCAGGCCGCGGGCACCGCTGAAGCTGGGCGGCGGTGCAGGGCACCTACGGCGGAAGAATGCGCCCCGGCGGCGGGAAGGGCGGGGCAGAGAATGCGCAGAACTTTTTCGGGGGAAGAGACTTAACACTCCACCTGTGGATGACCTAAATATCGGGGTCCCTGACAGCCGCGGTGAAATCTGGTACAAACTCACGGAAGTAAACGGGCGAGTCAGCCCCCACTCCCACCCCCGCCCCGACTCGGAGGGAAGGTCCTAGGGAAAAACGGGCCTTGCGGGGCTCTCCGGAGAGATCGGCTCCTTTCCCGAGCCTCTCGGTCCTAGCGCTCACACCCTGCAACACCGCCGCTCCGAACACAGCTTTACCAGTCGCACAGCCTCTCCGGTTACGCACAGGGAGCATCTGTGCAAATAATGAATAAACGAGTGAATGGAGAATAGGGAAGGACAGGGAACATGCCTGCTTCCCATCCGCCCTCCAGGTCCAAATCCCCAACCAAGAGCTTCCAGAAAGAAACCAGGTGCACTGAGTACACTTCTGGTCCCACCTAGTGGCAGCCTTCCTACTGGAGAGGCTTCACACAGCACAATCCAAAGCTGGGTGAGCCCTGGCCCCAGGCTCGCCTGCTTGAGGTGGGTAGGTGGGCTCATGCCCACGATGACACAAAGGGCAAGAAGGGGAGACAAAGATGACAGGTGGGTCAGCAGACCTTTAGGACAGAGCTATTTCAGCCAACATGAGAGCCTGGTCCAGAGCATCCCCCCACTGCACACCTGGGCAGTGCTGGGGGCGCAGATACGAGAGTGCTAAGGCCCTGAGGGTGCTGCCTGGGGGCAGAAGTGATGAGGATTTCTTCTATGCACTGCAGACCATTCTAGGACCTTCATACCCCAGTTCCACAATCCTCACTGAATCTTGGCCCAATGAACAAACAAACCAACTGTTCATAGCCAGAGGCCTAAACACTATGAATGGCCAGTGCCACTTCTCTGAGCCAGTCAAGTGCTTTCTAGCTATTTCCAGTCTGGGAATAGGATTCTGGATCATAAATGTAACTAGGGGAAAAGCCCACCTTAATCACTTACAAGAAGATGTGATTTGATAGACACTTTCTGTATCCTAGTAGGTACCCCAGAGCAATAATGCCTTCCACAGGCCATCACCATCCTTGGGCATTCAGTAGTCTTATGATGTACTACAATGTACCTAGGTCTTTTTTTAATCAGCTATGGTAAGACATGCAGACTTGGAAGTTATTGTTATGAGGGAAGACAATTATACTCTGGTCTCTAGAAGGCAGGGCACGACATAAGGGCCATACTGGGAAGCACCAGCATAGGTCAGGAGGCAGGAGAGAAGGAGGGGACAGTGTGGCCCAGAGCCTTTATTGGGGTTTCTGCAGGAAGGAATGGGCAATGTGGGGCAGGTACACTAAGTAAAATTAGGATCAGATAGTTTGAATAATTTCAGCAAGTTCCAGGGCATAAGGGTGGTTTCTAATTGCCTGATAAGTGGCTCCGGGACAAATTAGGGCAGGCTGTGTGTGAGTTTGATGAAGGAGACAGTTGGCCCTGTGGGCTCAGGATTTGTCGGCTTGTATCAGGGCCTTGCTCTAAAGGGATGTTTGCTATTTCTAGTGAATGCCTTTGAGATCTAGGACTGCTTGGCTCAATGGCTGGTGGGAGAAACCAATAGACCCGAGGGCCCTGCACAGAAGCAATTTCCCTAATCCCCTGATGATGGAAATGTTACCTGAGGAGGTAAGGAGCTGGGAATCCTAGGAGCAAAAAGGGAGCTGGAAGTAGGTGCCAAGAGGGCCTGAGGAGGTTGGTGATAGGACCTGTGCCCAGCACAGAGAGACCTTGTCCCCACCCGTCCTGGGCTCTGCATCAGCACCAGGCTCTTCCTGAGGCCCCATCTCCTCCCTCTCCTGTCTGACTCCTTTTCTCCTACTCAGGCGCAAGTCCCTCAAAGGCTGAGCCTGTGATGTTTCTGTCATGCTTCTCTTCTGTGCTCAACGACCACACGCTCAATAGAAACCTGTTTGAAAGACTGAGTAAACTCTGAGTCTGCAGAGTTTACTTTATTGTTTTTTTACTTTATTTTATTTTTCTTTAAAGGAACATAAAAACTATAATACAGGATTTCCAGAAATTATATGGATTTCCTTCACTCGAATGGAAGTTCGAGCTTAATTAGAATGGAACCGAAATATGGAAAAACATGGCTGAAGCGGTACTCAGAGATAGGCCTTTCACAAAATTCACTCTTCCAGATGTCACTGATACTTTTGGATTCTTTTTCAGAGGAAAGCTGCTTCTTGTTAATGTCTGTTTGAATACTGCAGTTCACGAAAAGTCAGGGCTCACACCCATTAGGATTGCTGCCATCAAAACAACAAACAATTGTGGACAAGGATGTAGAGAAAGGGAACCCTCATGCACTGCTGGTCGGGGTATAGAAAGATGCAGCCACTGTAGAAAACAGTACAGAGGTTCATCAAAAAATTAAACACAATTACTTTATAACCCAGCAATTCTAGTTCTGGGTGAATACACAAAGGAATTGAAAGCAGGGTCTGGAAGAGATGTTTGAACACCCACGTTCATAGCAATATTAGTTACAATTGCCAAAAGGTAGAAGCAATGCAAGTATCCATGACAGATGAATGGGCTAAGGGAAATGTGGTCCATCCATACAATAGAATAGTAAATATTACTCAGCTTTTTAAATGGAAAGATATTCTATCACATGCTACAACACTAATGAATTCAGAGGACTTATACTCTGTGAAATAAGCAGTCACAAAAAGACAAATACTGTTTTGATTCTGCTTAGATGAGGTTCAAAAATCATAGCAACATAAAGTAGAATGGTAGTTACCAGGATCTGAGGGAAGAGAATGAAGAGTTCTAAAGATGGAGGGTTGTGATGGGTCCACTATATGAATACACTTAATACCACCAACCTGTACACTTAAAAATGGCTGTAATGGCAAGATGTATATTTTACCACAGGTTTTAAAAATAATTGGAAAATCTCCCTCTCTCTCTGACTCTCCCCTGCTCGCACTCTATCTCTCTGTCTCTGAAAAATAAATAAAAAACATTAAAAAAAATTTTTTTAATAATTGGAAAAAAAGTCAGGACTGAAAATTGGCTTTGTGCTTTGAAAAACGGCACCTCTTCAAGTATATTCTTAATTTAGTGAGAAAACCACATTTTGGAAATACTCAGAGATTTGCTAACAAGATCACCAGCTGATGCTTTTCCACAGGCTGGAGGCATAGGGAAACCTAAGCTTGCTTGCTTTCTTGCTTATTTGTTTATTTAGTTTATTTATTTTGAGAGGCGGGGAGAGAGAGAGAGAGCTGGGCAAGGGCAGCTTGGAGCCTGACACAGGGCTCAATCCCACAAACCAAGATCATGACCTAAGCTGAAATCAAGAGTCGGACACCACCAGCTGAGCCACCCAGGCACCCCAACCTAAGCTTTTAAAGGCCTTTTAACTGATTACTCTAGACCTACCAGGATACTTAAAATCAATTGATTCGGTGCTTTAATCGCATCTGCAAGATCACTTCACAGCAGCATTTGGCTTAGTGTCTAAGTATTAAGTAGGTGTGTGAGCTGCAAATGATCACCATTTCCATCCACTCAAGAATTCACCTGTAAAGGAATTATGGGGGCAGTGTAGCTCGGCCACTTGACACACTCAAAGTAATTTCAACCACTAGCCTGTGTGGCTCAGTTGGTTAACCGTCCAACTCTTGATCTCGGCTCAGGTCACGATCTCCCATTGCATGGGATGGAGCTCTGCTGAGAGCGTAGAACCTGCTTGGGATTCTCTCTCCTCTCTCTGTGCCTCCCTAACTCATGCTCTCTCTCTCTCTCTCTCTCTCTAAGATAAGTAAGCATTAAAATTAAAAAAAAAAAAACCAAACTTTTTAAAGAGGCTAGAAAACACACCAAACATCACAATAGTGATCTCTGAAGAGTGAGACAAAGGGCAAGTTTTTACATTTCTAAGTTTTTGCATTTCCCAAATATCCTACAATAAATTTATATTTGGGGGGAAATGACTTAAAAATTACACATTCACTGGTCAAATCTTCAGCTCTGCGTGGGGCTGGTGGCTTCCTTTCTGGCGTACCTTTTATAAGATGCCAGGTTCCTGTGGGGGGAGGGGGATGAATGATGAAAAGGGGTCACTAAGAAATGGCCTCCCTCTCCAGCGGACACCTTCTGTTGACAGGCCTGGTGAGGGATCACATTCAGCTTGGCTGGGGCTCCCGAGGCACTGCCTGGTTCTTGCTTCAGCCACTGCCCCTCCAGCTGTGCCTTGGCTTGTCAAGAAACCCACGGTCCACCTGAGAATTCCAAGCACCCCATGCCAGGTGCTGTGTGGATTCTAGTTCTATGCCCCTCCTCCTCCTCCTAGGTGGCTGGGTCCCCTGCAAACAGTTTGATCTTGGTCAATCCTAATAACAAATGAACATCCAAACAAAACAAAACAAGCCAACAGATCCCCAGTCCCCAGTCACAAGTCAGTATTTGGAAAACAGGAGTGGAAAGAGAAAAACAAGACCCACCTGCAATCCCCGTTTGATGTGTTTGGAGCCTGCATGCGCCTCTAGGCACAGACTTGGATGGTTTAGAAATGCTGCTCTCCCGTGGGCATCTGGGCTCAATAGTCGTGGGGGGACCCACTCTGGCTCAGCCTTCCTCACCGCCCCTCCCTCAGGCTGCTTGACCACAGCTCCAGCCCTGTCCCTTCTCCGTGGAAGGCAGATGCCCTGCTGTACAGCCAAGCAGGGAGGACTGACAGCGTTCTGCCTTGGGGCCCCTCCTGGATGGATTCACCGCCTTTTATCAACTCAACAGGGAGCCCAGTGGGGCACCCATCTTTCCTCCCCCCCCCCCCCCCCCCCCCCCCCCCCCCCCCCCCCCCGCCTCCCGGAACACTCGGGTCCGTGGACTTTCTGGTGTTGGATGAGGGTTGACAGCCGACTGCAGGCCCGGCACCTGTAGGGCCTCCCACCGCTGTGGAGCCGGTAGTGCGCGTTCCGCGTGCAGCTCCTGCGGGGCAGGCACAGGGTTTCTCCTTGGCGGGTTTTCTGGTGCAGAGTGAGCTTGAAGGCTTGACCGCATTCCCTGCACTCGAATGGCTTCTCGCCCGTGTGCAGCACCGGTAGGGCTTCTCCTCCGTGTGGATCAGCTGGTGTCTCAGGAGGATGGAACTCTGCTTGAAGGCCTTGCCACACTCTGTGCACTGGTAGGACTTGGTCCCCTTGTGGATGACCTGGTGCCTGAGCAGCAGCGAGTTGTACTTGCCACAGGCACACCTGTACACTCTCTCCCCAACAGCCTCTTCAGGGCCCGAGCCTGGCTGTTTTTCCTCCAGGGCCCCCGGGGATGTGCTAAGTTCCTCACCAAAGCCGCCTGCCTGGGGGTCGAGGGGTCTTTCATCTGACCCGTCCTTAGGACGGCCATTCCTCTCCTCAGGGAAGTGCCCCCAAACTGTGCCCAACAGTCCTAACTGCCTAGAGGACACTCTCCTTAGAGAAGACTCCTTGACCCCAGCCTCCATCCTAGAATCTGGAAGAATGAACAGAAAATGGAAAGATGACCTCACCTCTATATTCACAAAAGGAACTCTGATTTGAAGACAGAATCCTTACGTCAAAGAAGTAGAGAGGTTTGGGAACTTCTCGCAAGAAAGAAAACTGTAAAATCAGGGTTTGTATAAGAGGACCCAAAGGAAGGTTAATAAGGGTTTAAGCACTGTGTGAGGTTAGCTCCAGAGGGGAACTCATGAGCAGGGAGGGGCATCAGGAGGAGGGGAGGGGGTA
This sequence comes from Suricata suricatta, assembly GCF_006229205.1. Classification (NCBI taxonomy): domain Eukaryota; kingdom Metazoa; phylum Chordata; class Mammalia; order Carnivora; family Herpestidae; genus Suricata; species Suricata suricatta. The sequence continues at coordinate 78,454,915 of NC_043714.1, forward strand.
CAGCTTGGCTCAAAGTACTGGGGCAGAGGTGGGAGGGGGGTAGCACCTTGATGCAGGAGCAGGGCCTGCAGTGTGTGGCGTACTGCCATCCTTTGCTCCCCTCTTCCTGTGGGCACTCACCCACAGTTCATCCACTAAGCAGACACGTCAGGGTCCTGCCTGTGCAAGCCCCATGGACTGCAGGCCACCTCTCCTCCCTTTCTGCAGTCCCAAGCTCAGGCTTTGGCAGGTGAGCCACAGGATACTGGGAGAATCAAAGCAGCTGAAGGGTCTTCCCTGCTGGGTCCTCCTCATACACCCTTCCCCACAGATCTGGCCTGACACCTCAGAGCACCAGGAAGGATATTCATGCACTTGGGTTTCCTGTACAAGTTAGTCTTGGGTGACCCTGTATGACAAGCAAGGTGTTTAGTAGGAAATTTGGCCATGCTGTGAGGAGCTAAACGTACAGCCTTCCACGCACCAGGGAACTACAAGGAGCTGTGTGAAGGCCAGGCCTTGCTGTACCTTGCACTTACCTGGGCACCGGTTGGTCATGGTCCCTGACTCCTCCCCTTGGTCCAAAAGGGAGATCAGCGCTGGTTTGGCAACAAGAAAGCCTACGTGCAGGGAGGAGAGCAGCACGTGCCAGGGAGCAGGAGGAAGGAGGGAGGTCTGGCTGCCTGGCTGGAGGCCTCAGAGGACACACACTTGGAGCGGGTGGAGAATACCCACTTTCCTAGGAGCAGGGCAGTGAGGTGGCCATGGACAGATGAGAATTTGGAAAGGAACCAACTCCCCCAGGAGGCTGGTGGAAGAAGCAGGGTTGTGTCTGAGCCCAGCCCCAGGATGGACGGGGGAAGCCTCACCCAGTGAGGCCACGTGCCTGTGGTTTTCCAACATCACGTTCCTGTACAGCGCCCTCTGGTCAGGGGCCAGGCACTTCCACTCTATTCTTGTGAAGTACACGGCCACATCCTCAAACACAACGGCTTCCTGCGACCATAAACCCTGCTGTCTGGGCTATCTGGGCAGGAGATGTGGAGACCATGTCAGGGATATTCAGGGCACCTGTTTGGCTCTGGAAGTCAAGGCTTCGGTATGGTCACTACTGCATTCCCAAGGCCTGGCATGGGGCAGGGGAAAGGGGACACCTCAACATTCCCCAAGGAAAAGGAAAAGTGGAACATTTTGCCAACACCAAAGGGGAAGTGAGGGTCTCAACCTTGGCCTGGGTAGGGGCACCCTTGAGATGCTGGTGGCCAAGCCTCCACACTGGCAAGGAGTGTTCCTATCCTTTCTCTGGTTCTTTGCTCTTAGCAGAGAAGCCAAAAGCTGTGTGCACCAAGGTCCGACCATTCACACCAGATGGAGGCAGGTGCTGGGGAGGGACAGGGACCCTTGTCCCTTGACCTTGCTGGCTGATCCTGGAAGCTCAGGGGCTGCAGTAGACCATGGGCAGCCTACTTCTGCCCAAAGCCTCAGGAAGGAGTTGACAGAGCCAGTGAGTCTTTAAAGGGAGAAGGTTGATCCATCTCTGTGATCCACCTACAGGAGTGGGAGCTACATGGGTGGGCCTGGGGCCCCCTGGGAAGGTCTTCAGGGCTGAAAAGCTGAGGATGGGGATGAAGGCAGCCAAAAGGCTCAAAGGGGACACTCACCTGGAGTCTGGGCGTCGCCAGTGGCACCGCCATTCCAAGGTCCCCTTCAGGGGAAAGGCAGGTGCTGGGAATAGTGAGTGTTAAGTCGAAAGAGCCCAGGCCTAAGGCCCATTCACCACTGTCCCTGTCTCCCAGGACCACCCAGATACAGAAGAGACAGGAAAGTGTAAGACATGGGGCAAGAACATCTTGAGCAGCTTAAACGACCCCTCACGTCCCAAAAAGCAGCAACCTGAGACCTGCTCACCACAAGGCTCCACCTCTCACTCCCAATTTTCCCAGGGAGGCCTCTTGGGATCATCCTACTTAGAATGCAACCCCCCAGGGTGCCTGCGTGTCTCAGTTGGGTAAGAGTATGACTCTTCATTTTGGTTTAGGTCATGGGCTCACAGTTTGTGAGTTCAAGCCCCGCATTGGGCTCCAAAGAGTGGCGCCTGCTTGGGATTCTCTCTTCCTCTTCCTCTCTCTCTGCCTTTCCCCCTCAATACATGTGTGCTCTCTATCAAAATAAACTTAAACATAAAATAAAATGCTACCCCCACCCCAGAATTCCTTCCCTGTCCTCATTCCCTGTTTCATTTTCATCCATAACACCTGTTATCTGACATAATGCAGTCAACTTACTTGCTTCTTAACTGCCTCCCCCATGAGATGAAGCCTGCAGTCTGGTTATTCATGCTGCACCCCAGGGCCTGCGGAAGGGCCTTATACACAGCACGTGCTCAGCAAGGATTTGTGGAATGAATGAGTAGGTCCATGACGGGGTGATTCTGCAACCAGTAAAACCGTGTTGTGGAACACCAGAAAACATTCTTACTATATTACTACATGAAATAAGCAGACTGTAAGTGAAAAAATAAATCTGGCAGCACACACTCCAGCACATTAACCTTAGTTTCTTTCAAACTAGTTCTTATTTTCCTTCTCATTTTTCTGAATTCTCTAAGATTTATTGTTTATTTTCAAATATATGTTGCAGTTGGGGAAAAATTATTTAAAAACCAATAAATACAATCCTGCTCTGGCTAGGTGTTCAGAATAGACCCTGGTCTCTGTGTCCCGTCCTCAATGGACACTTGAGCTCCTGTGTTTGGGTGGAGGTATCTAGGATACCCTTTTCTGTGGGGCTTGAGCCTCCTAAGTAGCTGTCACTTTGCAAAGTGCTGCCCCTTTTAGGCAACAGCAGAAATCCTGCAGTTATGATGCTGTGAGGTGACATTGGCAGGATAGCCCTTTTAACATGTGAGAGTATAACACGCTACAGAGGATGATCTGAGAGGTTTGGTGGGTCATCTGTGCGAATGCAAAGCGTAGAGCCATATCACTGCTAGACACTGCACTGGGCTGTCTGTCTAGGGCAGTGTGTGTGGACCATTGCTGCTGCCCCTGTAGACAGAGCTACTGTCCTCCTCACCCCCACAAGACAGCCAGAGCATCTTATGAGGATGAGCATCTCAGGAGGAGACTTGGCTCTCAACTCAACATACACCACTCTCCACAGTTAGGAGGGGAAGTTACCATGCTGTCTGTTTGCTTATTTCTGGGGAATGCATGTGCTCAGGGAGGGGCCCCCTGGTTAGAGGGGAAAAGACCTCATTTTAGTCCTTCCTTTGGAACAAGGGAATGTCTTTAATGTGAGAACAGTGCTGAGTTGTAAAACGTGGAGCAAGAGATATAATAATAAAACAGATCAGGTTCCTACTCAGAGTCCTGAGAGAGAAAATATCAAGCGGAAGGGGAGTGCTAACTTAGATGGGGGATCAGGGAGGGCTTCTTGGGGTGGGGGAAGGAGATTACATTTAATTGGGGCCGGGAGGACCAGCAGGAGTCATTCTTCCCCTCCAATTTAGAAGAAAACGTCGGTTCCTCAGGGGACTGGGGCACCTTGCTCCACTGCCTCACCTACCTCCTGTGCAGCCAAGCTGGCATTCTCTGTTACTCAGACTAGCCAGGGCCATTCTGGTGCTCTTTCCTTTGCCTACAAGGGATTAACAAGGACTGGCAGCTACCAGGTTTCAGTTCAAATGTTAACTTCTTGGAGACCTTCCCCGCCCACCTACAGCCACCCCTAACTCCTTCTCTCTCACAAACCTATCTTCTTGGTTCATTTCCTTCATAGCCCTTAAGATGATCAAAACCTATTTTCTTAGAGCACCTGGGTGGCTCGGTTAAGCATCCAACTCTCGATTTCAGCTCAGGTCAAATTCCCACGGTGGTGGGTTGGAGCGCAGCTGGGCATGGAGCTTGCTTAATTAAGGTTCTTTCTGCTCCTCCCCCTCTTGATGGCGCTCTCTCTCAAAATAAACAACTTTCTTACTCGTTGCCTCTATTGCATTAATGCCTCACTTCTATTACAAATAGATACTCCATGAAGGCAGGGATGTTGCACCTTCACTGCAGTATCCCCAGCACTAGAAGGGTCCTCAGGAAAAGATAAGGAATCCGAATGGCTGTTGTCCGGATGAGTGAGGGAAGGGGGCGGGGGACGGGGGGAGAACCGCACAGGGTAAAGCGTGACAGCGAAAGGGCTGACAATTAGCTGGAAAACGAGGGAGCAGGGGAGAGGCAGTGCATGGATGGCCAGCGGGCACCAGCTGCTCACGAGCCGGTGCGTTCAGGCAACTGCAGGCGTGCGGCCAAGGGGGACGCAACCCGGTCAGAACTGGTCCTCGCAGGTCTCCCACCCCTGCAGCCTCAGGTCTGCGCCGTCACCCAGGCTCTGGGGAGGCAAGGCTGGGGTCCGGCCCGCACTCTTGCCGTGCCAGCCGGAGGGAACGGGACCCCGGACCCTCCCTAAGGCCCAGAACCGAAGAAAAAGCGAGGGGGCGGCGCCGGCTGCAGGTCAGCGCCCTCGCGGTGCTCAGCGCGGCCTCTGTGCGGACCACAGCCTCCGCCAGGCGGGAATCGGAGAACCGCGCTCACCCTACTCCAGTCCCCGCCCGCCGGGGCGTCCTCACCCCAGGAGGCTATCCGAAACGGCGCGCGGAGGGCGCCGGGGGCAGTCGGTCCGTTCCGGCCCGCCCCCGGAAACGGGCCCCAGCGCCGCTCTAGGAGGCTCGGAGGACCACGCTCCTCGGTGGGCGCCTTCGGGCTCCCGCGGCGCGAGGCTGGTGACGGAGAGGGCCGCTGAGGTCGGGCGCTCTTCCGGCCGGATCCCTCAGGTCCGAGGGGCGCGCCCGCTGCGGGAGTCGGGGGCCCGGACGCACGGTCCCCAAACTTGAGAGCAGACACGACCACGCGAGACCTCGAGAAAGGCCAATGGAAAAGTCGAGCATCATTCCAGGCAGCCGGGTTCTGAGGCAGCGCCCTCTCCCTTTAACTTTTTATTTTTACATAATTATATAACCAAGCAAGTTGCAAAGGCAGTATAGAGAGGTCTTGTGTACCCTTCACTTTCTTCCCCTACAGTCTGAAAAAGCTTCTCTACGATTGTGTCTTTCAAATTTTTGTGACACAGTAAAAAAAATGCTTTACAATGTGACCCAGCAAACGCACAAATCTGTGCTTAGGAATAAATGCTGACATATATAGTAATTAAGAAAAATTTTAAACAAAACTATTTACTCTCGTGCGATGAAATCTCATGTTTTTCTTTACATGTTTTCTTATTAAAAAAAAAAAAAAAAGGGAAAAGCAGAGACCAACTTTTTGAAGAGGGGTACAACAGCCAAAATCTAGGAGGCAGCAAAGGAGGCATCTATATTTTTAATATTTGGAGGAGGGGCACCTGGGTGGCTCCGTGGTTGTGTCTGACTTTAGCCCAGATCATGATCTGGTGGTTCATTGGGCTTTGTACTGACAATTCAGAGCCCGGAGCCTACTTCAGATTCTGTGTCTGCCCCTCTCCCACTCATGCTCTGTCTCTCAAAAATAAACGTTTAAAAATATTTTAATTAAAATAAACATTTAAAAATAAACAAAATTTTTTAAAGAAAAGTTTTACTAATATGTTATTATTTCAGCAAAGTTATTGCAACATGTCTAAAAGGCAGACAGACACATTATTACAGGCTGTAAAGTAACAAAGGAATTTTATACAATTAAAATATTACACAGACTGATGGGATTTACTGAATAACTAACAGATCCATAAAAGAAACTAAATCTGAAAGATTAAATCCAGTTTTAGCACCTACAGTATCTATGAAAGTAAAACTTTAAACTGTTTCATTCTTTCCTAATATATTTCTTAACTTTCTTGCAAATACAGTGCTCTCAAAACCCCAAAGATGAATGAAGGGCCTAGGAAACCCTAACACTAAGAACATATAGCCAGAAGAACTATAAACACGGACGTGGAACTGAGAGTTTTAGTTGGAATTCACGGAACTTACTGTACTTGAACCAATCCTATGGTTTCTGTGCACTGAATACTGTATATGAGTAAAGTCTATGAATAATAAGGTTTGCCAGTAGGGACCGTTAAAAATTAGCAATATATGGTATTATTCCTATCAAATTTTTTTCTCATAAGTTATATTTATAACAAAATTATAATTAAAATATTTATTATACTTATTACACATTCAGGGACATAGCAGGGACATTTATGTGTTTGTTGGTTTAGCATCCACTTTATTGTGCTTACTTATTTTTGTAAGGAATACACAACATCTTCCCAACATTCAAGGTAATGCAATAATAAAATTCTCCAAAGAAAAATAACTGGAAATTGCATTAAATACTGTTTTAATTAGGAATAATTGCTATAATAAAACAAGTAACATGATACATTATTTTTCCAACGAACTTCAGTTGGAGAAACCGAACAGCAGAGATAGATCTTTAAGATTCTGGCCATGGCAAAACTGGTAGTTCTCTGAGATCTGAGAGATGTGTTAGCAAAACCACAGACACAGCCTACCTTTCTCCCAAATCCTGGAGAAAAGCATTTTCTGACTTTGGGGGAAAGAGGACTGAACACTGGCTGAGAGGGGACTCGCTGAAGTCTCAAGCCACCTGGGAAGCTGGCCCCAGGAACGAGGGAACCACTGTCTTGGCGGCAGGGAAGAAATCAACTTTGTGTTGGGCTGACCAATGGCTTATTTTATTTATGGCTTTGAATAAAAAAAGTGAAATCCTTCATTGTGTTTTCTCAGAAACTAATCAAAAGATTACAGAGTCCTAAACAACTTGGAGACACAAAGTGGATGCTGAGCGATTAGAGGTCACTCCAGGTGTGGAATTTTAGAAAGTTAGTCCTTGGAGTAAATGGCACCATGGCTTTGGCAGCAGATACAAAGGAATGATGCTCTGGAGAGGAGGTAGGGGACACTCTGTGATCGGCCAGTGGATAGATGAGGGTCCCAGCTGGAGAAGGGATCTTTAATTCTATGGTTTATCTCCCACTGCTCATGCCTCTGTCTTCATATATGGTGATTTCAATAACTCGAAGTCCTCTCTCAATGGGATCTGTCAGGAGGAGGCCTTGCAGAGCATATGTCTTCTCATTCTGCTCTTAAATGTATTGGGACACTTTCTTCAGAACCTTCTCATAATGAGTTTCCATGCATAAGAAGATGGTGTAGGCGGTTAAGCAAGCCAAACAGCCTTCAAGATATGATTGGCCCCCAAGCTTCTCTGCTTCTGCATAAAGGTTATTTAGAGTTTGAACTGTTTCTTCAAACTGCTGTCTACCGATCCGGTTCTCCAGCTCCGCAGGGAACTTGGTCTGGAACTGGCAGCGTGTGCCACTGCTGTAGTCTCTCTGAATGAATACCTTCCCGGACACTGGCACCGGCACCTGCTGCGGCCTCATGGCAGGACAGGCCAGGCGCGCGCGGGCCTTCAGCTACAGCCCTGGCCCATGCCCATGCCCAGGCCCGGGCCCGGCGCTCCCTACAGCCTGGTTCAGCCAGGAAACCTAACTAAATTTTTTAATGACTATTTTCATTTTTGAGAGAGAGACAGAGTGCGATTGGGGGAGGATCAGAGAGAGAGGGAGACACAGAAGCTGAAGCAGGTTCTAGGCTCTGAGCTGTCAGCACAGAGCCCAATGCGGGGCTCGAATTCACAAACTGCAAGATCATGTCCTGAGTGGAAATTGGCCGCTTAACCAACTGACCCTCCCAGCGGCCCTAGGAGGCAACTATATTGCAAGTAATTGGCATCATACAAGCTACAGTATCTGAAAATAGGATATTAAGTTTAGTTATGGTTAAATAGTTTAAATAAAAATGCTTGAAACTAAATAGCAACCTGCAGAATAACTCATGGGAGGAAGAGAAACTCATACTTGGAATTGAAAGAAAATGAAAACACTTTGCAGGATGCTCACAAAGAAATTTACACATATATACAGGTATACCTTGGACATATTGCAAGTGTGGTTCCAGACCACTGCAATAAAGAGAATAATGGTAATAACACAAATTAAGTGAATTTCTTGGTTTCCCAAGAAAGCATGACCATGACTCTTATTTATTGGGACTCTGCCTCATGCTCAGTACATCTGTCCATGCAGAGATGGGGGTCCTGGCTGGTGTCCTCCCCCTTCAAAGTCCAGAGACCTCTGACTTGGCTCCATCTCACTAGCCTGAATGTCAATCTCCATGTGAGAGGCCATCAAACCTGGCACACAGACTCCCAAATTAAATGAATTTCTTGGTTTCCCAAGCTATGTTTATGCAGTAGACTACTAAGTGTGCAAGAGCATTACGTCTAAAAAAAGCAACATACATACTTCAATTTTAAAATATTTTATTTCTAGGGGTGCCTGGGTGGCCTAGTAGGTTGAATGTCTGATTCTTAATCTCATGGTTTGTGAGTTGGAGCCCCATATCAGGCTCCACGCTGACAAGGCAGAACCTGCTTGGGATTCTTTCTCTCCCCTTCTCTCTGCTCTTCCCCTGCGCAAGCTTGTGCTCTCCCTCTCAAAATAAATAAATAACTTTAAAAATTTAAAAAAAACTGCTAAAAAATGCTAACCATCATCTGACCTTTTGGGGAGTCCTATCACTGATCACTATAACAAATAATAATGAAAAAGTTTAAAGTAGTTCAAGAATTACCAAAATGTGACAGAGACACAAGTTAGCAAATGGTGTTGGAAAAAGGGTACCAACAGACTTGCTCAATTCAGGGTTGCCACAGACCTTCTTTTACTTTGTAAAAAACAACAACACAGTATCTGCAAAACACAGTAACATGAGGTATGGCTGTTTACATATACTTCTAATCTTTCAGCACGTATATTCAGGTAGTAAAAGCATGCATGAAAGAACTGATTCTTCTTTTTTCACTTAAATTTTATTTGGTTTGTCTCAACATGTATATTTTCCTTCATTTTTGTTTTGCTTTGGATATTTATGTATAATAATTATCTTTTACTCCAATTTTACCCCAGGTATTAACTGGGCTCTCCTTTTCTACTTGGAGATACAGAGTCGGACCCCACCTCTTCCACAGCTTTTGGAGGTCTAAAACCATCCCAAGAATTTTTACCAGTTTTTCATGCACACTTTTCTTCAGCATACTGCCCGATGAATTTTTCACACCCTGAAAACGCTGTGAAGCTAGCACCCATGTCAACAAGCTGATTTTGTCTGGGGACCTCAAAGCCTCCTAGGGCTCTCTTCTGGTTGCTCTCAAAACACCTTTCCTATGGTGCCTAAGTGTGTCCATTCTGACTTCTTTAGCCCTGATGACTTTTGTACGTGTACTTTATGTGTTTTGTATATATTCACTCAACTCTCACAATAACCCTGTGAAAGACAGTATTATTGTTCCTATATGAAATAGTGTCCCCTAGGAAAGAATAGAAGGTAGTGTTGTTATTTGTCTGAGGGAAGCTGATGTGGGGGTGGGGAGCCAAGTGGAACAAGACATAAGAGTCATGGTCATGCATGTTTATACCAAATTATTCTTGTGTGTACATGACAAAAATATTTTAAAAACAACTTTAAAAGAAAATAAAGAACTTGTGTGAATAAAGTTTGAAATGCTGGGAAGAGGTGACCTTGGATGGCACAGGAAGGGGGGAAGGGTGCCTGGCTCACCAGCATGAGCAAAGGTACCTTGTGGGGAGGACCCCATTTGGGGGTATAGGCAGACGGGCCCCTCCTGAAGGCTTGAGAAACCCATGCCCAGTGTGGCTGTCTCTAGAGGGGCCCCCATCATCAGGTGACCCAGATTTGTGGAATCCCTGCTGTGTGCCAGGTTTGATGGCCTCTCACATGGAGATTGACATTCAGGCTAGTGAGATGGAGCCAAGTCAGAGGTCTCTGGACTTTGAAGGGGGAGGACACCAGCCAGGACCCCCATCTCTGCAAGGACAGATGTACTGAGCATGAGGCAGGGTCCCAATAAATATCAGGCAGGTGTCCGCACCTCGGAGAGCCCCAGAACTGGCTGCTCTCCTGTAAGTCCGTGCTTGCCATCTCCAGGGAGGCCTTCAGGAGGAAGCATCCAGGCAGGCAAGCCACCCCCCGAACAGCACTTCTTGAGGCTTCCCTGGGTCCAGAACCCCCAATGGGGGCTCGCAGCTGCCAGACATCCTCTGGAAATCTTGGGCTGGCATTACTGCCCATTTGCCTATGGCAAGGCTCTGAACACATGCCCTGCAGTAGGCCTGTTTAGCCCCCTCTGGCTGCATTGAGCTCCAAGGCAAAGAGAAAGTGGAGGGCTCTCCTCACCATAGCTCATCTGAGAGACCTCGTGACCTTCTCAGGTACCCCATCGCCTGAGTGTCCAAGTACTATCCCCACCTCCCTGTGCCTTTCTGGTCCTTTGAGCCTATCCTGGGCTGATCTCAAAACCCCTCACTCTGCCCAAGGAGGCCCAGGTGCCCCTTGATGAATTTTTTTTTGGGTGATAATGGGGTTCATGGGGTCAGGAGCTGACAGCCAAGAAAGAATTCTTGATATGTCTTCAGTGGAAAAAGGTGATTTTATTAAAGCATGGGGACAGGACCGGTGGGCAGAAAGGGACGATGAGGAAAGACTAGTTATATACTATGGAGCTGGGGGAGGTAAAGTCCAGGGGATGTTCCCAATGAGATCTTCATATGCTAAAGAAGATTCACAGGATACTGGGGGCCTAGCTATTGTCAAACTAAGGTTGTTTTCACTTCTAGCAAAGCATTAACATGGTAGGGAGTTCCTGGAGAGACATTTTACTCTGCCTGCCTCAAGTATTTGCCAACGGGCTGCAGTTTATCTTTTTTTTTTAATGTTTTTTATTTATTTATGAGAGACAGAGAGTGACAGCGTGACCAGGGTAGGGTCAGAGAGAGAGGGAGACACAGAGTCCGAAGCAGGCTCCAGGCTCTGAGCTGTCAGCACAGAGCCCGACGCGGGGCTCTAACCCACAAACCATGAGATCATGACCTGAGCTGAAGCCGGACACTTAACTGACTGAGCCACCCAGGCACCCCTGGGTTGCAGCTTATAAGGAAATTTAATTTCATCTGCCATTTTTTTCTGCTGGTGTTTCCCACATCACCCCTCAGCCCCTGGCCCTGCCAGGGCTGTGCTGCCTCCTGAGCCCCCATCCCTGCCAACGCATCTGTTGCCTCTCTTGGGGCCTCACCAGTCCCCTCTGCTTCAGCATATGGCCACATGGCCCCCATTCCTTCCTTCTTCTTACTTTCTTGCCACCACCCCTCCAAGGCCCACCTGACTGCACTGGTGAAAGCACACACCCTACTGCAAAGTCCTGAGAGCAAGCTTCTGCCCATTGGGACCCCTGCCCTCACTTCCCCTAACTTGCTACCTCTCCCTCTACTGGTCTCAACTGCACACCCACAGCCCTAGTCAAGAAGCTCTACCAGAACCTGCACGTGGACAGTTCTCACTCAGACAGGGGTCCCATCCCTCAGGTCTTAATTCCAGGCACCCTCTCCTGAAGGCTCCTCCCACTTCTCAGGGTCAGAACTCCGGGAAGCCCTCACTCAGCAGCATTCGCCAGGCTGGGTCTCCCTGCCCTGGTCGACTAGATCTTTACCTTCAGCTCACACTCCCAGGGTTCCCCACCAGCAGTTCCCTTTCTCAGTTCCAACCTCACCCACTCGTCCCCATAGGGTTCTGAACAGGGTCATGGTGTTCCCTCACCTCAGGGTCACTTAACCAGTCCTCCTTTCCTTATCCTCCCAGCGGTAAGAGACATGGTCCACCCTCTTCTTCTCCCCTCTTCCCAAGCCCCCAGATTTCCCCTCTCCATTTCCTGGCCTCGCTTCCCTTCCTCCATCTGCCTGGGAGGGAGAGATGTAGGGGGTAGGAGGGCGACACTCCTCCTCCCCGGGGGTCCCACCATCGCAACGGAGACTCCCGCACCTCTACAGTCGCCCCGTCTCTCCCTGGCAACCTCCTGGACCCCCGCCAACCATGCCCTGCCGTGATCGTCCAAGCAAAGACCAGGATGCCCCTGATTCTCTCCTCAGTGCCCCACATCCAGGCACGGCCACTCTGACCTTTCCGAAAACCTATCAGTGCACAGAGTCGCAGCGTCCCCGAAGCGGCCGCCCTGGCGGTGGTTGAACATTTGCTATCTTTCGTGCAGAGCCCCGTCTTCTGTAAACCACCATGTTCCCCCAAACCGTCCACCCATTTTAAAAGGGGGCCCACAACCCTACAAGGAAGGGCCTCACCCTAGACAGGGGTCCTTGCCCTACAAAGAAGCCAATAACCTCAGGCCAAGAGAGGAGCCCTGCGATTTCGTGCCCGGAGTAAATCGCCCTATCAGGGGCCGCGTAACCCTGGAAAGTCACCCAGCCTCTTGGTGGGTCTCCACGGCCGCTCATTGGGCGACGCTCGCCCTTCGGCCGATTTCTTCCATGTCCGGACTTCCTCCCAGCCTCCTCCCGGGCCCCGCCCACACGGACCCCGCTGCAGGAGGTCGGGTCAACGGCGGGATCTCAGGACCCTTCAGCTCCAAGGGACGTGCCATCCCAATGCGCCTGTGCAGAGGCCACGGCGGCCGGGAAAAAGCCTCGGACACCGCGGGATGACTACAAATCCCGGCGTGCACTGGGCTCACGGCCGTGCCGGAAAGTGAAGGGGTTCTCGGGCCCGCCCCGGAAGATAAAGCGGCTCTTTTCCGGCGCGTCTCCTCTTCCGGCCGCGCTGGGCAGCAGGTAGGACGTGTTTGTGGCGTGGCGGCTCTGATACCATCCGCTGTCATCCGCTGCCTTGGGGCCCATTAGGTACCCCGGTGGAATTCCTGAGAAAGAACTGGGGCGCATGGTCAGGGATGGGGGTGGGAAAGGGTCGGGGATTGGAGGGAGGATCCTGGAGAGCTGCGATCCTGAAGCTTGAGTGGCGGGGGTACCTGGGCCGCCCGGACATTGACCGTAAGCTGCTTCCAGACCACCGCCATGGGCCGCGTCATCCGTGGACAGAGAAAGGGTGCCGGCTCGGTGTTCCGCGCGCACGTGAAGCACCGTAAGGGAGCTGCGCGTCTGCGAGCCGTGGACTTCGCTGAACGGCACGGCTACATTAAAGGCATCGTGAAGGTGCGGGGAGCCCGCCCGGGTGGGTGGGGACACGGGGCGCCCCGCCAGAACCCGCAGCTCATGCCGCCTCGGCCCGCAGGACATCATCCACGACCCGGGCCGCGGTGCTCCCCTCGCCAAGGTAGTCTTTCGGGATCCGTACCGATTTAAGAAGCGGACGGAATTGTTCATCGCTGCCGAGGGGATCCATACCGGCCAGTTTGTGTACTGTGGCAAGAAGGGTAAGCTTCGCGGACGCCTGGGTTGCCTCGTCGTTCAAGGTTGGCTCGGTCGAGCCCCACGGTGGGCTTGACGCTGACAGTGGAGCCTCCTTGGGATTTTTCTCTCGCTCCTCTCTGTCCCTGACTCGCTTGTGAGAATGCCTTTTTCCTTCCAAAATAAACTTTAAGTGTTTGGGAAAAAAAGAAAAGGGTAAGCTTCATCTCTGGGAATAAAGGTCAGGATGGGGAGGGGACTGGACCTGTGGTTGACGGAGGAGGCTCACATCCTAAGTCAGAAGAGGAACATCCAGGCATAAGTCTCACTTAGTGAGACCTATTTTGCTACATATACCAGATGCGGTGCCCAGAGAGCTGCGTTGGAGGCGGCTGGATGTTGAGTGCTCTGTGCTGGCCGCCTTGGGGACTTACGAGCAAGTTTGCGTTTCTGATGAGCAGTAGTTAAGGAGGACCGCTTTGCCATACTGACCTATGGTGCTTCTTGCAGCCCAGCTCAACATAGGCAATGTGCTCCCAGTGGGCACCATGCCTGAGGGCACTATCGTGTGTTGTCTGGAGGAGAAGCCTGGTGACAGGGGCAAGTTGGCCCGAGCCTCTGGAAACTACGCTACTGTCATCTCCCACAATCCAGAGACCAAGAAGACTCGAGTGAAGCTGCCCTCAGGATCAAAGAAAGTCATTTCTTCAGCCAACAGAGCAGTGGTTGGTGAGTGGCAGGCAGCAGTTGAATACTGTTTGCTGTGGGTCGCCTGTGATCAGTCAACAGCTAGACCCGGGCTTTGGGACTTGTTCGGCAGACTTGGCAGACTTGTTCTGTGGTGTGGCCTAATAATCTGCACTTCCATAATTCCTGCTGTCACGTCAGTGTAGTTAAGAGCCTTTTCAGGGATGTGTTAACTTTCTTTAAGCTACCCAGTACGTACCTTAAAAAGGATTTGAACCCTGGTTTGTTCACTTTGTTATTTGGGCAACATCTTTGAATTTTTGTGCCAAACCCAAGGGATGCTGTTGAGTGTATGTTTACAAAGTAAGCAAAATTGGCCAAGATGTGTGTCTCAGGCTGGGATAGCCATCTGATTGGTGTTTGGAGGTTAGATTGAGTGACCTCAGGCAGGGCAAAATGGGGGCTTCCCTGGAGAACCATGGGTTGAGATCAACATTACAGATTCCGTGGGGAAAGCCCTGGCTTGGCTGCCTGAGAAATCTGGAAGAAATTTAATGTCTGCTGCTAGGTTGCAAAGACTGTAGTGGTTGGTGGTAGTTTTGGGGTGTTAATGGAATTTGGGGAGCTGTGTGATGGTATAGGACTGTAGGAGAGGATGATTTGTGTGGGGGCGGGGTGCTGGCAAGGATGCTCTCTGCCCGATGGGGTCTTGAAGTTCTGGGAGGGTATGGTGCACCTCCTTGAGGTACCTGATCTCCCCAACAGGTGTGGTGGCTGGAGGTGGCCGCATCGACAAGCCCATTCTGAAGGCTGGGCGTGCTTACCACAAGTATAAGGCGAAGAGGAATTGCTGGCCACGTGTGCGTGGTGTGGCCATGAACGTAAGTAAACTCGAAATGGGCAGTTGGGATGTTCAGGGATTGGGGGCTGGGAGGCTGGATGGACAGGTCCCTTCCTGGAGTGTCCCCTTTCTGGGGTAGACAGTCTGTAATGTGAGCCTCTATTGTACAGTTTGTTGGCACATGTCAGTTGATCCTACTCTTAACCAAGTCCTCAGAAAAGTGGGATCCACACCCTTATTGATAACACTTTTCTTGCAGCCTGTAGAGCATCCTTTCGGAGGTGGCAACCACCAGCACATTGGCAAACCCTCTACTATCCGCAGAGATGCTCCTGCTGGCCGCAAAGTGGGTCTTATTGCTGCCCGCCGGACTGGGCGTCTCCGAGGAACCAAGACTGTGCAAGAGAAAGAGAACTAGGATTGAGGAGCTCAATAAAATCTGTCCTTTGGCCACTAAGCTGTGCTTGCTCATGGTTTCAGAGGGAAGGGTCCTTGCTGGGAGGACTGCGTGTAGCCCTTTGTGTAGAGAGGAAGAAGATGAAGTTAGATTCACCAGTAAATAGTGAAAGCTCTGGGAAGAAGAGGTGGGGGTTCTAGGGATCTTCACACCTTGATTTCTGGAAGCCACCCTTCCGTGCAGTACACAGAGCAGAGAATTCTACCCACATCTTGTGTTAACTTCTCAAGTGCTTGGAGGATCTAAGTGAGTGTGGATGCTTTGGGGGCAGAGTGGTGTTACTGAAGCCTGCAGACTGGAGAGCTGGGAAGCCAGGACCAGGACAGTCAGGTTAGTTTTCTCAGAACAAATGGGCTTCCTGTTTGGCCCAGTGTACCTTGTCCCAAACTTTGAACAGGCTCATCAAAGATGGTAGAACCAAGGCAGATGCTGCTGAGCCAGCCTGGCACTGAGATGGTAGTGGAGGCTCATCAGTGCCTCAGCACCAGGACACTTGTTTCTCAGAGCCCCCTGCCCCAGTGGTTCCCTTTGTGAGCCAATGTAAAAAGCAAGGGCTACAGGCCTCTATAAGGAATCACTTGAAGCAGGAAGGTTGGGGACAGGTAGGTGGCTGCTTGAGGCAGAATGCCCCTTGTAAAGACTGGAGGCAGAAAAGCAAGGGACTGAGTTCTTGGGAGATCATCTGCGTGCATTGGAACCCATCACTTCGGTGGTTTTTTTTTTTTTTTATAGGTGTTTTTTTTCTTTTTTGAGAGACCATGTGAGCAGTGAAGGGTCAGAGAGGGAGACATGGAATCTGAAGACAGGCTCCAGGCTCTGAGCTAGCTGTCAGCACAGAGCCCCACCTGGGGCTTGAACCCATAAATTGTAGGATCATGACCTGAGCTAAAGTTGGATGCTTAACCAACAGCCACCCAGGGGGCCCACCTGGGGGTGGGGGAGGGGGGATTTAAGAGGCTGTATGCAGTAGGCAGTCTCTCACCAGAAAGACGTTTTTGTTGCCAGATGGCTCCTTGTTGGTTCCTTGCTTGTGGATAGCATGAACCTTGCCCCCAGGTCTTGCTTTCCTGGGCTCCACTGGCCTCTTGAGCACCCACGACACCTAGACAGTGACCCTAGCAGGGCTAGGCCTTGGTCAAGGGTAGGGAGAGTGGGCTTGGTCACCTGACCTATAAAATAACCTGCCACTGCTTTATCTTTGGGATAAAGTGGTTTGGGTCCCTGGGCAAGAAGTGGTCTTAGGAAGGCTTCGTTCCAGTAGCAGGCACCCAAGGAAAGCCCTTATCCTAGTGGACAAGGTTTGGGTTCAGTGTGCTGAACAAAAGGGGCGTTAGCCAGTAAGCATCTTCCTTGGTGATCACGTGGCTTTGCCTCTGTAAAGGAAAGGGCCTGGTCTTCTGTTGGTAGCGCCCTGAGGGGTTACTAGAGAGCTTTAATGAAAATTGCTGTAATGTATTAGTCTTCCAAAGTCGGTCTCTAAGCCTCCCCTTGCTTCCCAGCTGAAGCTTCGAGGTGACAGTTCCAGGCTGCCACCCAGTGGCCGCGCCCCCGATTTCCGCCGCTGAGTTTCCAGTTCCTCAAGGAGACTAACTACTGAGACGTGGAGTCCGTTTCCCAGAGCGGCCCGAGGGTGCCTCCGGTTCGGACCCGGGGTGGGGGCGTCACTTCCGGTTGAATTGGCTGGTCACGGCGGGTGGGGCTCGTGGGGGCCGGCCCGGCGGCGGCTGCTCGGCGGTGCTGAGGTGAGTGTGGCTGGGCGGGGGCGGCGGTGACCGCGAGCTCTCCCAGACGCGGGGTGCCAGCCCTTCCCTGTAGCCAGCGATGCTCGGGCCGGGGCCCACGCCGCGGTCGACGTCTCCCGCCTGGCGTCCCTCCGCCAGCCTCCCTCCCCGCTCTCGGGAGCGCCCTCGAAAACCCCTGTTGCTGCCCCAGTGTTTTGCAGTGGGTCCCCAATCCCGACTGGTGTCCTCCCCAAGCCTGGCGTCCCGCTCTCCGCTCACCCTGGCCTGGAGTCATTCGCCCGAGACTCCGCTTCCCGGGTCTTATGACTCCGGGAGCCCCGGGGTCTCTCCACCGGATTCCTCTCCCCAGGTCGCCCCAAAGGGCTGTGTCCCGGGATGCCTGGGACCCTCATGGCCTGGTGACTCGAGGCCCGCTCCGCCCTGCAGACGGCAAACCAGCTCTCCAAATTCACCCCGCTACCCTAGCCCTCTGCTTGAACCGAGTCTTTCCCTCGCATGTGGGTCCAGGTTGTGTTCCCCAGTTCTCCCCAGCCCTCCACTCCCTGCCCCTGCTTCTCCCCAGATACCCCGTTTCCTGCCCCTAGCCCCATCTCTCTCCTCGCCTAGTCTCTAGCTTGGGGCAGTTGATGCCAAAACACACTCTTTGCTGTCAGCTCTTGTCCTTCCCATTTACCATCCCTCCTTCCGTGCTTCCTCTTGCCTTTCGCAGCAGTTCCTGAAATGCCAGTGCCACTGATATACCTTCCTTCCCACTCTCTTTGCCTCTGGCGCTAACAGGCTTTTCTCTTCCCAGCCACGTTTTTCTTTCTTTTCTTAGAGGTCTCTATTCAAGGTCAGGAACTGAAAGCTTCTTAAGTAAAAAAAATAAAATAAAATGCACCGTTTATGTGCTTTGAAAACATTTGGAGAATAGATTACCAACACTAATGACTGGGTTTGCCACGTGTATTTAAAGCTTTTAATTTTTAAAAAAATACATTATTTATTTATTTTTTTAAAGCAATCTCCAAGGTCAAGGAAGTCTAATGCTGTAGGGACTGAGCCATCCAGACGCCCCTAATTTTTATTTTTATTTTTTGCTATTTATTTTTTTAATTTTACATCCAAGTTACTTAGCATATAGTGCAACAATGACTTCAGGAGTAGATTCTTTAATGCCCTTCACCCATTTAGCCTATTCTCCCTCCCACGACCCCTGTAATAATCCTCTGTTCCATATTTAAGAGTCTCATGTTTTGTCCCCCTCCCTGTTTTTATATTATTTTTGCTTCCCTTTCCTTATGTTCATCTGTTTTGTATCTTAAAGTCCATATATGAATGAAGTCCTATGATATTTGTCTTTCTCTGACTGGCTAATTTCGTTTAGCATAATATCCTCTAGTTCCATCCATGTAGTTGCAACTGGTAAGATTTCATTCTTTTTGGTTGCCAAGTAATACTCCATTGTATATATATAAACCACGTCTTCTTTATCCATTCATCCATCGATGGACATTTGGGCTCTTTCCATGCCTTGACTGTTGTCAATTGTGCTGCTGTAAACAGTGGGGTGCATGTGCCCCTTTAAAACAGCACACCTGTATCCCTTGAATAAATAGTAGTGCAGTTGCTGGGTTGTAGGGTAGTTCTATTTTTAATTTTTTGAGGAACCTCTGTACTGTTTTCCAGAGTGACTGCACCAGTTTGCATTCCCACCAGCAGTGCAAAAGCGTTCTTCTTTCTCTGCATCCTTGCCAACATCTGTTGTTGCCTGAGTTGTTAATTTTAGCCACTCTGACCTGTGTGAGGTGGTATCTCATTGTGGTTTTGATTTGTATTTCCCTGATGTTGGGTGATGTTGAACATCTTTTCATGTGTCAGTTGGCCATCTGGATGTCTTTGGAGAAGTGTCTATTCATGGAGCGCCTGGGTGGCTCAGTTGGTTAAGTGGCCAACTTCGGCTCAGGTCATGATCTCGCGGTTCGTGAGTTCGAGCCCCTGTGCTGACAGCTCAGAACCTGGAGCCTGCTTCAGATTCTGTGTCGTCTTCTCTCTCTGCCCTTCTCCTGCTCACACACACACACCCTCTCTCTCAAAAATAAATAAACATTAAAAAATTAAAAAAATAGTGTCTATTCATGTATTCATGTCTTGCCCATTTCTTCATTGGATTATTATTTTTTGGGGGGGGTGTTGAGTTTGATAAGTTCTTTATAGATTTTAGATACTAACCCTTCATCTGATATGTTGTTTGCACATATCTTCTCCCATTCCATCAGTTGCCTTTTTGCTTTGCTGTTTCCTTCACTGTGCAGAAGCTTTTTAACTTTTCCCTCGCCTCCAGAGACATGTTGAGTAAGAATTTGCTGTGGCCAAGGTCAGAGAGGCTTTTGCCTGCTTTCTCCACCAGGATTTTGATGGCTTCCTGTCTTATATTTAGGTCTTTCATCCATTTTGAGTTTATTTTGGTGTGTGGTGTCAGAAAGTGATCCAGGCTCATTTTTCTGCATGTCGCTGTCCAGCTTTCCCAGCACCACTCGCTGGAGAGACTGTCTTTATTCCATTGGATATTTTTCCTGCTTTGTCAAAGGTTAGTTGGCCACACATTTGTGGGTCCATTTCTGGGTTCCCTATTCTGAGTGTCTGTTTTTGTGCCAGTACCATACTTTTTTCATGGTTACAGCTTTGTAATACAGCTTGAAGTCTGGTATTTTTTAAAGAAAGCTGTTGAAGTGAAATTGCTCTTAGAGGCAGGGTCCCCAGTCCCATTTGCTTTCCTAAGCATCCCTTATTTTGAACGACATACTTTCAGCAGTTTTTTTCTTTTGTTTTGATTTCTATTAGTTTTATTGAGGTGTAATTGATAAATAGGAATTGTATGGATTTTAGGTGTACACTTGATGTTTTGATGTATGTGTATATTGTAAGATAATCACGGTCGACTTAATTAGCATGTCCATCACCTCACATAGGCACCATTTGCTTTTTTTGTTTTCTTTCTTTTTCTTCGGTTTTGTTTTTGTTTTTTTTTCTTTTTCTTTGTTTTGAGGGAGAGAAGACGGATGAGTCTGGGAGGAGCAGAGAGAGTGAGAGAGAGAATCACAAGCATGTTCCTTGCTGTCAGCACAGAGCTAGATGCGGGTCTCGGTCTTAGAAACAGTGAGATCTTGCCTGGAGCCGATGTCAAGAGTCAGGTGCTTAACTGACTGAGCCAACCAGAGCCCTTTTTTTGTTTTCTCTGTGGTGAGGGTATTTAAGATCTGCCCTCTCAGCAAGTTTCAAAGTTACAATACAGTAGTGTTAACTGTAATTACAGGGCTGTACATTATATCTCCAGAACTTAATCATTGTGAGCAACTGAAAGTTTGTACTCTGATGAAAATCTGTCCATTTTCCCCAGCCCGCAAACCCTAGCAGCCTACCATTCTACACTCTGCTTCCGTGGACTCTTAGATACTACATGTTAGTGAGATCATGTACTATTTGTCTTTCTGTGTCTAGTTTATTTCACTTCGCATGATTTCTAGGTTTACCCATGTTGTAGCAAATGGCAAAATTTCACTCTTTATAGCTGAGTAGCATTCCATCGTGTGTATACCACGTCCGATATCCCTTCATCTATCATTGGACACTCAGGTTGTTTCCATTTCTTGCCTGTTGTGAATAATGCTGCAGTGATGATGGGAGTGCACATGTGTCTTTGAGGTAGTGATTTCATTTCCTTTGGATAATAGAACAGGTGGGATTGGTGGATCATGTACTAGTTCTATTTTCAAGTTTTTAAATGTTTTATTTTTTAATTGTTGAGAGAGAAAGAGAGCATGATCAGGGGAGGGGCAGAGAGAGAAGAGGGAGACACAGAATCCAAAGTAGGCTCTAGGCTCTGAGCTGGCAGCACAGAGCCTGACGTGGGACCCACACCTGTGGACCAAGAGATCATGACCTGAGCTGAAATTGGATGCCTAACCACTGAGCCACCCAGGCGCCCCTATTTTCAATTTTTTGAAGCACCTCCACATTGTTTTCCATAACGGCTGCCCCAGTTTACATTCCTACCAACAGTGCACAGGGCTCCCTTTTACCCGTATCCTGCCCAGCATTATCTTTTGCTTTTTGATAACGCTCATTCTGACAGGTGTGAGGTGATAATTCATTGTGGTTTTATTTGCAGTTCTCTAGTGGTGTCAAGTGCTTTTTCATGTGACTCTTGGTCATTTGTGTGTCTTCTAGGAAGAAATTTAGGTTCTTTGCCCATTTTATGTTGGGTTTTTGTTTTTTTTCCCCTTATTGACTTGTGTGAGGTCCTTATATATTTTAGATCTGGAGAGCCTGGGTGGCTCAGTTGGTTAAGCATCTGACTTCAGCTCAGGTCATGATCTCGCGGTTCATGGGTTCGAGCCCGGCATTGGGCTCTGTGCTGACGGCTCAGAGCCTGGAGCCTCTCTTCAGATTCTGTGTCTTTCCTTTCTCTCTGGCTCTCCTCTGCTCATGCTGTCTGTCTGTCTGTCTGTCTGTCTCAATAAAAACGAAAAACAAAAACAACAAAAAAAATCATACCTTGATTCATTATCAGATATATGGTTTGTAAATATTTTCTCCCATTCCTTAGGTGCTTTTTCTCTCTATTGATTGTTATCTTGCTGTTAATACATTTTCTTATACCTTTATATACCTACTAGTGTTTTTATGTTTAAAAATCTGCATACCGTTATATACTGTTGATATTCTACACTTAAGAGTTCCACTCAATCTTACAGCTTTGTACTGCCTCTGATATTGATGTGGTTTCTTTCTTCCAACCACGGTGACCGTATGACTGTTTCCTGATGGTTAACTATTGAAGTTTTGTTTGTTTGTTTGTTTTTGGGATTTGTTTTGTTTTGTTTTTGTTTTTGGTACACAGGCACATGGTAACATTCTTGTGTATCTTCTTATGTGCATTAGCAAGAGTTTTACAGGGCACACTCTTAGAATTAGGGTTTCTGACTGAATTTGCAGGGTTTCAGCTCTCCAAGGTGGATTTCCAGAGTGACTGTACCAGTTTATACTCTATAGGACTCTGAAAATCTCATTGTTCCCTATGTTTTCAACATTTGATATTGTGAAACATTTTTATATTTTCCCCAGTCTGTGGGGAGAGAAGTCTTAAATTTGTGTTTCTCCAGTTCTTCGTGACATTGAAGATCATTTCAAATGTTTATTGGACTCTTTAATTTCATTATCTGTGACTTTCTAAGTAATCATGTGTTTACTTTGTTAAATTAATGGTCTTTTCCTTTTCTTTTTATTTCAAAATATATTCTATGTATCTTTTTTTATGTATTATATTTGCAAATGTCTTTCACTCTGCATCTTGTCTTTTAGTTTTGTCATGTCTTGTACAGAAAAAAATTTTGGAGTAAAATTAAACAGCTTTTCTTCTGTGGACTGTATTTTGCATATTTTTGCTTAGAATGGCTGTAATTTTTAAAAAGTATTTAGGTTTTCTATGTGCTTAAAGTATATCTTTGTTTGCCACAGGAGTCGGGGATTGAATTTTATTTTTCTGTGGAAAATCATTTGTGTTGGCACCATTATGAATAGCATGCCATTAACATATGCCTGGGTCTGTTCCTTATCTTCTTTACTGTGCTCACACTTCGCTTTTATTACCATAGCCTCACAGTAAGTCGTGATAGGAGGTAGGGCATGCTCTGCCTAGCTTAGTTCTTTTTTAACATTGTCTTGGTTAATCATGGATCATTATGATATTAAGTCACTTTGGTCAGATTTCATATTATGTCCTATTGCAGTTTGGAGTGCACAGAATTAATAAGTTTACTTGAGGAGAGTTGACATTTTTATAATATTGAGTCCTCCTGTTTATGAATACTGTCCATTTCTCCATAGGTGTTTTTGATGTCCTTCAATAAAGTTTTAGAGTTTTGTTCCTAGCATTTTGGACCACACTCTGATGGCCATTGCTGCTTGTATGGTATGTAGAGTTGTGTCCCTTTCTTTCATTTCATTTCTTATTTTAGAGAGAGCGTGAGTAGGGGAGAGGGACTGGGGGAGAGAGAGAGAATCTTTAGCAGGCTCCGTACTCAGCGTGGAGCCTGATGCAGGGCTTAATCCCATGACCCTCAAATCATGACCTCAGCCAAAATCGAGAGTTGGATGGTCAACTGACCGAGCCACCCATGTGCCCCCCTCAACTTTTTTGTTCTTAATAGTATTTTTTTTTTCCATCTCTTTTCTGCATTGAACTTGCCAGATGGTTGTCGTTAGCATTTTAAAGAACCAGTGTTGAGTTATTTTCTGTTTCTGTATTTTATGTATTTTTAAATGTTTATTTTGAGAGAGAGAAAGTGCGTGCACAAGGGGGTACAGGGCAGAGAGAGGAGAGAGAGAAGCCCATCTCGGGGCTTGATCTCCCAGACTGTTGGGTCAGGTCATGACTTGAGCTGAAATCAAGTGAGACGCTAAACCAGCTGAGGTGCCCAGATGCCCTAGAGATGATTTTGTTTCTTTAAATCGAGTGTTCTTAATTTTTTCTATTTTTCCTTGAATTCACTTTTCTTAGTCTGTGTTTAATTTCTCATTGAATGTTTAGGTCGTTTTTTTTCAGTCTCTCCTATGCTAAAATAAGTGCATTAAGAATGCACATTTTTGGGGCACCTGGGTGGCTCAGTCGGTTAAGCCTCTGACTTCAGCTCAGGTCAGATCCCATGTTCGTGACGTTTGTGGGTTCGAGCCCCGCATCAGGCTCTGTGCTGACAGCTAGCTCAGAGCCTGGAGTCTGCTTCCAGTTCTGTGTCTCCCTTTCTCTCTGACCCTCCCCCTCTTATGCTCTGTCTCTTTCTGTATCAAAAATAAATAAAACATTAAAAAAAAAAAGTGCACATTTTTCAGGATGCCTGTGTGGCTCAGCTGGTTAAGTGTCTGACTCTTTTTTTTTTAATTTTTTTTTTTTTAGTGTTTTATTTATTTTTGAGACAGAGAGAGGCGGAGCATGAGCGGGGAGGGGCAGAGAGAGAGGGAGACACAGAATCTGAAGCAGGCTCCAGGCTCTGAGCCGTCAGCACAGAGCCTGACGTGGGGCTCGAACACACGAACGTGTGATCATGACCTGAGCCGAAGCCGGACGCCTAACCGACTGAGCCACCCAGGCGCCCCAAATGTCTGACTCTTGGTTTCGGCTCGGGTCATGATCTCTTGTTTGGTGAGTTCAAGCCCCTTGTTGGGCTATGCACTGATGGTGTGGAGCCTGCATGGGATTCTGTCTCTCCCTCTCTCTATGCCCCTCCCCTGCTCGTGTTCTCTCTCTCAAAATAAATAAATAGACATTAAAAAATTTAAAACAGGGGCGCCTGGGTGGCTCAGTTGTTTAAGCTTCCGACTTCGGCTCAGGTCAGATCTCACGTTCGTGGGTTTAAGCCCCGCGCCAGGCTCTGTGCTGACAGCTGGCTCAGAGCCTGGAGCCTGCTTCTGGTTGTGTCTCCTTCTCTCTCTGACCCTCCCCCCTCATGCTCTGTCTCTGTCTGTATCAAAAATAAATAAAACATTAAAAAAAATTAAAAAAAAATTTAAAACAGAATGTACATTTTCTGTTAGGTGGCCTTTGTTTCCATTTCTAAGGTTTTCTGGAAAGGGGTACTTGTTTTTAGCATGTATTTCCAGCATAACAGCAGTCTGATGAGAGAATATTTTGCCAAATGATGTCAGTTTTTTCCCTTGTTGCCTGTTTTGTGATGTTTTTTCAATAGTTTTGAATGTACCTTGGAAAATGTGTATTCTCTATGCTTTAAGTAACTGTTCTCTACTCAGTCTCTTGCTTCTGAGGGAATGTGTTAAAATCTCTCATTCCAGGGGAGGTATGCCAGGTTCCTCTTTGCTTCGTTAGTTAGCATTGGCTTTTTACATTTTGAGCTTGTTGGTAGATTCATGCGTGTATGTAATTACATCTTTTTGGTTGATTTCCCTTTTACTGATGTGTATTATTCATTTTTGTTCCTATTAATGAGTTTTGCTTTCAGTTCTGTTTTAATTGGTATAAATAAATGCTGAACCACGCATACCAATGCATATTAAGCTCAGAAAGATGATGAATGAGGGGAAGTAGTAGCCAGATGAGTATAGACAACTTGTAGGTCCTTTGATAACGTTCATCAGAAGCACAGCTGATCTGTGGTGGTGCCATTCAGGGTGGAGCTTCACCCTTGGCACTTCAGGGCGGAAGAAGTGCCTGCGGGGCAGGAGGGTGGATGTCAGTGCTGCTTCTGTGGGGATGGGCCCTCGTGATTGCCCCTTGAGCTGTGTGTTCAGGATTTCTCGACTCTTCTTCATAAAAGTCATATTTCAATAAAGAGCTTTCAAGGTAAAGAAAAGGTGTATATCTTTTATAGCTTTATTTTAAGTAGTGTTTGTTTGATCTCTCTTACATCCAGCCTTTCTCTGTTACTTTATTTTAGGTTATGTAGATGCATTTTGTGCGTCTGCTGGAGAGTCTTTGCTTCTCGTAGGTGAGTTTAATCATTCTATTTCTTATCATTACTCTTCCACTGAATTGTTTCTACTGCTGTTGTATTTCTTGCCATCTGTACTTTGACTTTGTTCTCTGCCTTCTATTGATTTTTTTTCCTTTTTCCCTCAACATGTGTCATGTTGTCTTTACTCTTTCATATAAAGTGAATGAGTATCTCCATCTTCCTCCTGAATGAGACAGCTTGGCGTGTCAGGGAGGTTGAGGGGAGCAGATGACCTGAGGAGCTGTGTACGTGTCCATGTACTGGCGCAGGGTTGGGCAGGGAGCAGTCCGCCTGGGAGGCCAGCTGTGCCCTGAAGGGGGTGAACATGATCCTGAAGGTCCACGGGATGGGCCAGCCTGGGCCTCGACGTGTTCCTCTCTCTTTCCTCAGCACCAGTGGGACTTACTGCTGCCCTCCTCCCCTTGGAAGCCCAGGGCACAGGTGATGGCAGCTTTCCGCCTGTCTGCCCTGCCCCAGGTGAGCATCTGCTTTCCCTGCGAGGTGGGAAGTCTCCACGCAGGGCTTTCCTGCTGCGTCTGCCTGAGCAGGCCCTGTCAGGCATGTCTGGTCCGGGGCGCTGAGTAGAGGAGTGGTGACCCTGGGACTCCCTAACCTTCCTGAGTTAGCTGGCTCAGCAGCCCGGGCTCGGGCCGCTCCCCTGGGCCATGCTGGAGGATCGTTTCCGTGGTCACCCCTGTGGCGCTGCTCCTAGTATGCTTCCGCGGCCCCTTCCCCCGGGCCTCCCCTGAGCCGCACCTGGGCCTGCAGCAGCCCTTGTCATTCCAGGCTGAGGTGACCTTTGAGGACGTGGCCGTGCTATTCTCCCGGGAGGAGTGGGGCCGTCTGGGCCCTGCTCAGAGGGGCCTCTACAGGGACGTGATGCTGGAGACCTACAGGAATCTGGCCTCCCTGGGTAAGGCTCCTCACTAGGATGCAGTTCAGGGAACAGCCCTGGGAACCGAGGGCTCCGCAGGGGTTGGGCTGGGGGTCTCAACCCCTGGTCTTAGGCAGGCCTGGTCTGCACAGAGGAGGGGCTAGCCTATGCTTCTCAAATCTGACCCTGAGCTCCCAGATAAGAGTACCTCCCTGCCCCAGGCCCAAGATGGACCCCTCCTCAGAGGGATTGTGTCCCTCCCAAGTGGAGAGAGCCCTCTGCACTCTTGTTCCCTGTGCTCAGATCTCCTCCTCATGACCACTTCCAGCCCTCCAGAGTGTCCAGACTCCCCGTCAGCCCACTTTGCCTGTGCTTCTCCTTCTGCCACAGGAAAGAGATCCTGTGAGATCATGCTCAGTGCAGCCCTGATCCTTGGCACCAACCCCAGGCCCTGATTTCTTCCTAGGAGCTGGACGTGCAGGTTCCAAGCCTGGGGTGATCACACAGTTGGAGCGAGGGGATGAGCCGTGGGTCCTGGATGCACAGGGTGCCAAGGGGAAAGGGCAACCAAGAGTGAGTGTCTCAGGTGCGTGAAGGGGCCACTTCCCCAACAGTTGCCAAACAAGCATTTGTTGGGGTCCAAGGTGTGTGGTTAATGGCTCAGGATGAGAACAAGATGCATCAGGGCAGCCCTGGGAGTGGCCTATGCTGAAATCCAGGTCACTTCTATCAGCCTGAGTACTCATTGTGGTAATTCTCGAGCTGAATCTTTTAGGGGTGTGAGAGAGGGCCTTGTTAGCAGAGGATAAGAGGGAAGGGCATTCAGGTGTGCTGTGAGTGCGGGCTGGGTTCCTGGGACCTCACGGAGCCCTGCCCTCCAGAGTTCATGCCCCATGAGGAGGGCCAGACAGGGCCCCAGCGGTGGAGACCGCCGCTTCATTCTCCTTTTGTAAAATTACCACTTGACAGGCATGGACCATTACAAGATAGAGAGAGTATCTCATCACCCAGATACCAGGATGTTCTATTGTGCACCTGCTGTCCCCTTTCTAGTGCTGTCTGTTCCACACCCATACAAGTGTTGCTTCTAAACAGGGATGCAGTGCTCCCGTGTGTACTGTTGTCACCTCCTTCTTCACTCAGTGAGTGTTCCTCTCTTTACATGAGTCACGCACGCTTTTGCTGGAAGTGCCAGTGGGAAGGTACTTTGTAGTTTCGTTGCCTCAGACAACTGTCAGAAGCGTTATTTTGCACATGTCTTGATGATGTCCTAAGAAGCAACTGTTAGTTCAACGGACGTGAATTTCTCTTTTGTAAATTTGTTTATTCAAATATAAATACTTTTAGAGTCAGGATAAACCTTAAGTTTCTAGCTCAGTGAACTTTTTCTTTTTACATTTATTTATTTTTGAGACACAGAGAGTTGGGGAGGGCCAAAGAGAGAGGGAAAGATACAGAATCTGAAGCAGGCTCCAGGCTCTGAGCTGTCAGCACAGACTCCGATGTGGGGCTCGAACTCACGAACCGCAGGATCATGACCTGAGCCGAAGTCGGATGCTTAACTGACTGAGCCTCCCAGGTGCCCCAGTGAATTTTTATAAAAATCTTTCAAATCAAGATGTAGAATGTTTCTAGTTCCCTGGGAGCCCACTGTGCCTCCTGTCATTTCCCACTGCTCCTCACAGGGCCCTTCTCTCTGACTCCTAGAGACCACTCTGCCCCTTAGCTCTGTGTCTGGTCTCATGCAGGACATCTGAACGTTGTGAGGGCTGCCATGTTGTACACAGTTTGTTTTCTTTCATTGCCACATGGTGTTCTGTTGTGTGAGTATGCCAAAAATTACTTTCCATTCTTTTTTTTAAATATTTATTTATTTTGAGAGAGAGAGCAGGGGAGGGGCAGAGAGGGGGAGAGAGAAAATCCTAAGCACATTCCACGCTAATATGGGCCTTCAACCCATGAACTGTGAGATCATGACCTGAGCTGAAATCAAGCATTGATGCTTAACCGACAGGCACCTAGGCACTCCAGATTATTTTACATTCTTGCTGACCTTTGGTGGTCCGCATTTTGGGGTTGTTATGCATGTTGGTTCACAGAGAATACATTTCTGGAGGTATGTTTCTGCAAGGGGAGTTGGTGTATGAATGTCTGGTCAGGGAAGGAAGGAAGGAATGGAGGCTCGAGGGTATCAGGAACCATTCTGTATGGCATTTTGAGTTTAAGGGGCTGGTAGCTCACTGAGACCCCTGAGAAAAGGCACAGGAATGAGCATGGCCTGCTAGGGTGAGGTCAGGGACATCAAGGTCCATGGTTAGCACGAGGTTGGCTTTCTGATGTCCTGAGGAGGCAACTGGTTTTCCTACCATGAATTTTGGGTGAATTAGCTGTTGTTAGGTGCCCTTAGACACCTTCTTCTTTGTCAGATGTGCTTTTTTTTGTTTTTACTATTTTTTT